>NC_091632.1:51971180-52274210 GCF_027580195.1 Bos mutus | reverse complement strand
TCGACTCTTGGGATTTGGGGGGCTTTCAGACAGCCTGGAAGAGGTGGAAAAGATCTACGGGCCATCTAAAGGTTAAAAAAAAAAAAAAAAGGCAAATCTAATGACACTCTGAAGCAGAAAAAAAGGAGCTGTTTATATCTTTTTCCCAAGATAATATCTACAACATAATGTTTCCTTTTAAGTATCATGTAGAAAAGGTCTGATGGTTGGATGGCATCACCAACTCAATGGACATGAGTTGGAGCAAACTCTGGGACATGGTGAAGGACAGAGAAGCCTGGCACACTGCAGTCCAGTGGTCACAAAGAATTGGACACAACTTAGTGACTGAACAACAACACAGTCTGACTTTCGAAAGCTTTGTAAAAAGAACTTCAGAAGTACATTCCAAAGTCAAAGAGTCTCCATTACTATTTCCGTCAGCTTCAAATTCAAAACACTCAAGTAGATTCAGTTACATGAAAAGGCAAACAGAAAATTTAAAAAATAGGTAACATAAAACTAGAGTTTCCAAGACCAGTGATTTTATTTCTTTCTCTAAGAAAATGTTTCTTTAAATAATCTTAAATTATGCTAAAAGAAAATGAAGAAACAGAAGAATGCAGGGAACAAAGTCTGGTCCATTGCAAGGTGATATTTCAATGCCACACAAGACTGCATAGTTGAATTGTGAATAGAACCAAATAAGTCATATTTCCATAAAATAGTGAGCTGGAAATATATCACTAAATACTGAAGAACCAAAACACAATAGAAATCAAACTATAGCAAAGCAAGAAAACAAAAAATAGACCATTTTATAAAAGTTTAGGTTTCTTCATGAAAAATCAAGAGTCTCTATAGAAATCCTCAACCTTATAAGGCATGAAAGGCGTAAGAATATATTAAAATAAATGAATAACTACATTTATAGCAAGAAGCCATGAGTTCTGGTTCTTGGTAGTACTTTAGTTATGGCCCTAGACAATATATGGCCTGTTAAATTTTATTTCAAAAATAAAATTTACTAAAATAAAATTATAAAAATATTTTAAAGGTTATTTCATTAGAAAAGATTTCATTACCACTATTTCAATTAACCCTTAACTTAAAAAAAATTAATTCCTGTATCTTTTCCTACTCATAATATAGAACAAATCACTAATGGTTGACCTATAATATATAGGCTCTATTGGGATTTTTGAAAACATATCAAAAAGTACATGAAAATTTGTATATACTCAAATCTGCCAAGGATATAAAAACTCAAACTATTATACTACTATTGCAATTTTAAAATTAGATGAAGACCTCCTATTGAAGAAAAAAAATGCTTCTAATTTGAAAATTACAGTGCTTTATTTTATATTATTTTATCTTAAAAGCATAATTTCTATAAGAAGAGCTACTAATTCCTTTTTCTATATGAGAACATAATATTTTACAGCTGATGAAGGGATAAAATTTATAATTTAGCTCACATTTCTTTGAAACAGGATTAGAAAAAGGACCTCACAAATCCCTTTAGCCTTTACTAATCTCAGGAATTTTCATGTAGTGTACACAAAATTACATCAAGCAATTCCTATATTGACTAAAACTGAAATTTCAGTAAACATTCAAACATATTTTTAAGATCATCATGATTTTGCCAATGACTTTAAGTAGATGATAATACTTTACCTCAAAAACGTCAATTGAGATTCCAGGATTTCACTCTTTTCCTCATAAGTAAGTTTTAGTCTCTCCTTTAGAAAAGAAAAAAAAATGTGCATTTTGTCCATGTCCTGTGTTTTAATTATTAATACTAAAATCAGTTATTTCTTTTTACCCAGGAAGAAAATCAATGTGCCCTCTCTGGAATCACTTTCCCTCTTCCACTCCAAACACTCTATTTTTATTGAGTGAAAGCCTATAAAGAACTACTGAGTCATAAAATGGTGATTACTAATAAAAAAGTTTTTTTTTTTTCAAAACTGCATTCTTATTTCTAAAAGTATGACTCTGGGCAAAACCAATTATAGCCCGTAAAGTCCATGAGGGCAAGGATCAAATCTTCCTGGAATCTCCCATTGTGATTGCTGCATAGCTGATGCACCAAAAAATATTAATATGTGTTGGATGAATGATAAAAGTTATAAATCACAGTATGATAGACCAAAGTGATATATAATCCACAAGCCTCAGCTGATATCCAGTTTTTCTTTAATTCTAAGATAAAAACACTGCTACCTCCAAGAGCTTATATTCTAAGCAGAAACAGCAAGACAGATGAACAAATATAATTATATACAATTTACACTTGTGAAAATACAGAAGGTAAAATGAATTAGAAAAGGCAGGAACTTGTAATTTAGCTGAAGAGAAGTAGAGAAGGCTTCATGTGAAGAGATGCTAAGACTTGGATAATTTCCAATAGAGCAAAAGGCACAGTGGCTGGAGAAAGTGTGCTGTATATCTGGTCAAAAAGTAGTTCAGTATCACTAGAATGTAGAATGCTAGATGGGACAGTAGATGAGATGAGCTGATAAGGTAAGGTGGACAGTGAGTAGAATGAATATATGAAGACTTTAGTACATACAACTAAATAAAAGCCTCTACATAGCTGAAGCACTGGATGAATATTGAAATCTTTTTATCAGCACTGAATCTTATATTACACTGAAGGATATGTAAAAGAGATCATTACAAATGAAGACATTGCAAATAAATAACAGATAAGCTGCTGAACAAAAGTAATGAAGTAGCTACTTATAAAACAGAAACAACTCACAGACTTAAAGAATGAACTAATGTTTGCCATGAGGGGGAAGAATGGGGGGAAAGAGATAGTTATAGAGCTTGGATCGACATGTACACACTATTATATTAAAATGGATAACCTATAAGGACTGACTGTAGCACAGGGAACTCTGCTCAACATTATGTGGCCACCCAGATGGGAGTGGAGTTTAAGGGAGAATGGATACATGTTTATGCGTGGCTGAGTCCCTTTGCTGTACACCTGAAACTATAACATTGTTAATTGGCGATACTCTGATATAAAATAAAAAATTTAAAAAAAAAGAGTAATCAAGCAGCAAAGATAGAAAATATTTAGTACAAAGCTGTAAACAAGCATAATTCATAGAATTTTTTTCTTTAGTGTTAAATTTTATTTATTTTTATTAAGTATAGTTGATTTACAATATTAAGTGTTTCAGGTGTACAGTCAAGTGATTTCAGTTCAGTTCAGTTGCTCAGTTGTGTTCAACTCTTTGCGTCCCCATCAACTGCAGCACGCCAGGGTTCCTTGTCCATCACCAACTCCGGAGCTTGCTCAAACTCATGCCCATCAAGTTGGTGATGCCATCCAGCCATCTCATTCTCTATTATCCCCTACTCCTCCTGTCTTCAATCTTTCCCGGGATCAGGGTCTTCTCCAATGAGTCAGTTCTTCACATTAGGTGGCCAAAGAATTGGAGCTTCAGCTTCAGCATCAGTCCTTCCAATGAATATTCAGGACTGATTTCCCTTAGGATTGATTGGTTGGATCTCCTTGCAGTCCAAGGGACTCTCAAGAGTCTTCTCCAACACCACAGTTCAAAAGCATCAATTCTTTGCTGCTCAGATTTCTTTATAGTACAACTCTCACATCCACTTATGACTACTGGAAAAACCCTAGCTTTGACAAGATGGAACTTTGTCAGCAAAGTAATGTCTCTTTTAATATACTGTCTAGGTTGGTCATAGCTTTTCTTCCAAGGAGCAAATGTCTTTGAATTTCATGGCTGCATTCACCATCTGCAGTGATTTTGGAACCCAAGAAAATAAAGTCTGCCACTGTTTCCATTGTTTCCCCATCTATTTGTCATGAAGTGGTGGGACCAGACGCCATGATCTTCGTTTTCTGAATGTTGAGTTTTAAGCCAGCTTTTTCACTCTCCTCTTTCACTTTCATCAAGAGGCTTTTTTTAGTTCCTCTTCACTTTCTGCCATAAGTGGTGTTATCTGCATATCTGAGGTTATTGTTATTTCACCCGGCAGTCTTGATTCCAGCTTATGCTTATTCCAGCCCAGCATTCCGCATGATGTACTCCGCATATGTTAAATAAGCAGGGTGACAATATACAGCCTGATGTACTCCTTTCCCGATTTGGAACCAGTCTGTTGTTCCATGTCCAGTTCTAACTGTTGCTTCTTGACCTGCATACAGATTTCTCAGGAGGCAGGTAAGGTGGTCTGGTATTCCCATTTCTTGAAGAATTTTCCAGATTGTTGTGATCTACACAGTCAAAAGCTTTGGTGTAATCAATAAAGCAGAAATAGATGTTTTTCTGGAATTCTCTTGCTTTTTCAATGATCCAGCATGTGTTGGCAATTTGATCTCTGGTTCCTCTGCCTTTTCTAAGTCCAGCTTGAACATCTGGAAGTTCATGGTTCACATACTGTTGAAGCCGTACTTGGAGAATTTTGAGAATTACTTTGCTAGCATGTGAAACAAGTGCAATTGTGTGGTAGTTTGAACATTTTTTGGCACTGCCCTCTTTTGAGTTTGGAATGAAAACTGACTTTTTCCATTCCTGTGACCACTGCTGAGTTTTCCAAATATGTTCCATTATAGGTTATTATTAGATACTGAATATAATTCCCTGTGTAACATAGTAAATCCTTGTTGCCTATCTATTTTATGCATAGTAGTTTGTACCTGTTAATCCCATACTCCTAATTTGTCCCTCCTTCACTCCCTCTCTCCTTTGTCAACCATAATTTGCTTTCTATGTCTGTGAGTCTGTTTCTGTTTTGTATATAGATTTATTTGTATTATTGTTTTAGATTTCACGTAAAAGTGGTATCATATAGAATTTGTATTTCTCTTTCTTCACTAAGTATGATATTTTCTAGGCTCATCCATGTTGCTACAAATGACAATATTTCATTCTTTTTATAGCAGAGTAACATTTCATCATATATATATAAACAATATATTTTAAGCCAATTGTCTGCTGATGGACACGAGTTGCTTCCATGTCTTGGCTATTGTAAATAATGATGCTATGGACACTGGGGGGCATGAGTCTTCTCAAACAGGAGGTTTCATTTCTTGGGAGGATAAATACTCAGGAGTGAATATCATATGGTAGCTCTATTTTGAGTTTTTCAGGGAACCTCCATACTATTTCCCATAGTGGCTGCACCTATTTACACTCCCACTAACCGGGCACAAAGGTTCCCATCTCTCCACATCTCTCCAGCATTTATCATTTGTATACTTTTTGATGATAGCCATTCTGACTAGTGTGAAGTGATACCTCACTAAGGCTTTGATTTGCATTTCTCTAATAATCTCTTTTTATGTGCCTGTTGGTCATCTATATATCTTCTTTGGAAAAATGTCTGTCTGGGTCCTCTGTCCATTTTTGATTGGGTTATCTGTTTTTTTGGTATTGAGTTATGGGATATTTCTATCTTTGGATATTAACCCCTTGTTGGTCACATAGTTTGCTGATATTTTCTACTATGCTATGGGTTTTGTTGTTGGTTTCCTTTGCATAGTAAAAGTTTTTAGGTCCCACTTATTTATTTTTGCTTTTATTTCTTTTGCCTAGGGATACCAATCTAAGAAAATATTGCTAAGATTTATGTCAGAGAATGATTTGCTTATGTTCCCCTCTAGGAGTTCTACCTACTCATGTAAAACTGACAGAATTTTATGACTGAATAGATGTGGGGGAGAAAAAGACATTAAAAATAACCCTGGGTTGTTGACTTGAACAAAACCAGATGAATGCTGATGCTAAAGATTTTTCCAGAGTGAGAAAAGGAAATAAAATGGAACCATTAAAATATTCAACTAATTCAAAAGAAGGCAGGAAAGGAAAAAAAAGAAAAGGTGAAGAAATAGCTGAAGGAGAAAAAAAGACATAACAAGATAGTAGATTTAAAGCCAAGTATACACATAATCATGTTTAAAGGACAGATATTGTCAGATTGGATAAAAAAAGCAAAACTCAACTATATGCTGTCCACAAGAAACCTATATTAAATATGAAGACATAAGTATGTTAAAAGTAAAACAATAGGAAAAAAATACAATGATAACACTAATCAAAAGCAAGTAGGAGTCAGTCAAAACAAAAATACCATGGAGTTTTCTCTATACTAGCACTGAAGAATAAGAAAATGAAAACTTTAAATATGTATATTGCTTATGATAATACTGTAAAAAAATCTAGAGGTTAATTCTAAAGAAAGATGTGTAAGGCCTTTATTCAGAAACTATAAAAAAAAAAACTGAAAAAATTAAAGATGACCTAAATAGAGTGATTGGAGAAGGCAATGGCAACCCACTCCAGTACTCTTGCCTGGAAAGTCCCATGGATGGAAGAGTCTGGCAGGCTGCAGTCCGTGGGGTCGCTAAATTGGACATGACTGAGTGACTTCCCTTTCACTTTTCACTTTCATGCATTGGAGAAGGAAATGGCAACCGACTCCAGTGTTCTTGCCTGGCGAATCCCAGGGACGGGGGAGCCTGGTGGGCTGCTGTCTATGGGGTCACACAGAGTGGGACACAACTGAAGTGACTTAGCAACAAAATAGAGTGATATGTAATTTACTATTAGACAATATATTATCATAAGATATCAATTCTTCCTCCCACAAATGACCTATACGTTTAATGTAATCTCAATCAAAACTACTTAATGGCTTTTCGAAAGCTAACTAATCATAAATGTATTTGGAATGCAAAAGGCAAGAAATAGGACATTCTTTAGCTCTAAGAAAAATGTTGGAAGACTTGGTCTACCAGATACAAGGTTATAAGAATCAAGACAGGATGGTAATAGCACAAACAAGTAGTAACACAGACACCAAGGAAATACAACACAAAGCCCAGAAACAGACTCACACATACGTGCACACTTGGTTTATAACAAAGGTGTCAGGCAAATGATTGCTTCTCAACAGATGATGCTGGGATGTATAAATGACCCGATAGGAAAAGTAACCCCCTACACTTCCCATATGATACAAAAATAAATTCCATGTACACTGTGGTTCTAAATGTAAAAAGTAAGATTATAAGGTTTCTGAAAGATAATATAGGAGAATATCTTCAGAATATCTGATGGCCTTGGGGGTAGGGAAATACTTTTTTATATAGGACGCAAAAGATACTAAAAAATAAAGAGAAAACACTGGTGAATTGGACCACATTAAAATTAAGAAATTCTAATCCAGAAAGAAAGAGAAAAAAGAAACCTATCAAGAGAGTTCCAAGACAAACCACAAAATATAGGAAAATATGTCCCAACAGAGGTAACCAATAATGGGCTTATACTCATATTAAGAGTTTTAAAAAAATATTGTCAGATAATTCAAAAAAAATAAGTAGGACATTTGAACAGGCATGACACAAAAAAGGACATGAAATGGCCAATAGATATATGAGAAGATACTCAATCACATGAGAAATGAAAATAAAAATCACAGTGAGAACACCCCAGGACCACCAGAAAAACAGAATATCAAGTGTTGGCAAGGATATGGAGCAATGGTATCACTCATGCTGCTGACAGAAGTGTAAACTAATAAAAAAATCACCTTGGAAAAGGTTGCCCTTATTTACTCAAATTGAGCATATACATACACTATGACCAACAATGACACTCCAAGGTACACACCCAACATAAACGTGTACAATGCACACCAACAGACATATAAAAGAATGGTCATAGCAGCAATAATCACAATATCCCCAAACTGGAAAAATACAAATATCTGTCAACAATACATAAATACATAATTCTGTTATATTCATATAGTAGATCTACCAATGAAAACGAATAAATTTCTAACACATACAACTAAAAATATATATGAATCTATCAAATACAATACTGAAAAACAGCTACACAAAGAAGAATAAGTACTATGTGATTCACTTTATGTAATATTTTAAAAACCAGGCAGAAATCAATTTGAATGTTTGGGGATCATGCTTAGGGATCAATTTTCATAAAAGTCAAGCTAGTGTTTAGCTTTAAGAGAATGAGAGGTGGTGATTGGGAGTGGGCATGAAGAGGGCTTGTGGGACATGGTAATGTTAGACATCTTACAGGGACAATTACATGGTTGTTCATGTGGAGATAAATCCTGAAGCTGTACATTTTTGTTTTGCATACTTTTCTGAATTTATGCCAAATTGTGTCATTAGAAATATCAAAGGATGGCAGGACGAACTAATGTACATATTACAGAATGCTGCTCTGAGATGAGGGAGGAAGATGAAGACTGATATGTGGAGGTTATTAATGACCTTGAAAAGAAATGGTTTAGGGAAATATGGTGGGGGGAAGCTCAAATAAAGTATGCTGAAGAGAGAATGGGTGGTGAGGAACAGAGGCATGAGTATAAACAACTGCTTCGAAAGCCTTTGGTATGAAAGGGAGTAGCTGGGTGATGGCTCAAAGGGAATGTAAGATGAAGAAAATATATTTTGTGTTTATTTGCTTTAAGACAGTAGCTAGTATAGCACATATTTTGCTAAAAACCCAGTTAAGAGGGATAAAAGGTACACGAGCAAGAGGAGATACGTGCAAGAGTGAAATCCTTGAAAGAAGTGAGAAAGACTTGGAACATAAAGCTCACGGAAGCAGAGACTGACCTTTGACATAAACAGGATAAACAAGTGAATCTATAATAGTTATAAATGGAACACTAAGAGAAGACATAAGAGGGAAACTAATTCTAGTGTGGGAAAGGAGGAATGGAAGCATGTAATTAGGGAAGGTAGGACGGGGCGGGACATTTGAACTAAGTTTGGTAGGTAAACATTTCAATAGGTAGAGGATAAGAAGGAAGCATTTTAGGCATGGATTATTGCATAAGCCAAAGTCAATTCTTCAAAGAAAAATGGAACTGGGAAATAACCATATGAAGTAGCAAGAAGTGAGTGGTGTGTGTGCTTATAGCCAATACTTGTGCGAATGACAGAAGAATGAGAAGCGAGTCTGGAAATGTAGTTTGAAGAAAATAGCAGATGGCTTGGGAGATTGGTCTTAATCCTATGGGTATTAAGTAGCTTTCATAGCTTATTCAGTTGGGAAAAAACCATATAATTTACTTAGTCTTTCTGATTTTTTTTTTTTGAAAAGAAAGGAACTCTTTCCTAAATACTAGAAAAAAGCTTGGATTAAAGAATGAGAAGGAGCAAGGAAATTTGGGCCAGAAAGAGCCTTTAGAAAAATTTAACAACAAAACCTGTGGATAACAATGAGAGTGGAACTATGATTCATTATATCTTTTCCTGGAACATTCCATTTTTGGTTCCATCATTCCATTATTTTCACCCAGATCAAAGGATTTAGACTCCTCGGGAAATTGGGACATTCAGAAGCATCTATGTATATGGGGAGTTTAGAAAGCCACAAATATGCCCAGGGAAAATGCATTCTCAGAAAAGTCCTGAGAAGCTGAAGCTTTCACTTGAGGCTGATCTCTAGGCTCAGAGCAGGCCTAACTGTAAGGTAAAGTCCAGCACAGTCAAAGTGCAAAGACTTGGAGAGTTGGTTGTTCTATTTTTGGGGGGCTTTTTGGTGTTCTTGTTGTTGTTTGTTTCAGCTGCTGGCAGTCAAGGAAATCTCTCAAACATCAGCTGAATATGAGCTAATGGAACAGAGATCTCAGTGATCACACACAACAGGGAATAGTTTTTACAGAAATAGTTTGGAAAATTCATTAAAGGACTATGACAGCCTTCAACAATAAAAAAGACATCAAACCTTAAAAAAATAGGGTATCTGATTTCCAGAGTTATCACATATAACAGTTTAATGCCCAATTTTCAACAACAAAAAATCAGTAGGCATATAAAGAAAGAGGAAATCATGGCTCACTCAAACAGAATAAATTGACAGGAACCATGCCTATGAAACTGCAGACATCAGACTTACTAGATGAAAACTTTAAAATGACTGCCTAAGAACACTCAGAATGCTAAGAGAAAATACGAACAAAGAACTAAAGGAAGTCAGGAAAACAAATTATAGAAAAAAAACAAATTCTGGAGCTGAAAACAATAAAAACTGAAATAAAAAATTCACTAAAGAGATTTGGGCAGCAGAAGAAAGAATCTGAAAATCTGAAGATAGAACAGTTAAAATAATTCAGTCTGAGAAGCAGGAAAAAAAATGTAGAATTACCAAATGATCCAACAATTGGATTATATTTGATAATCAAATATAATCAACAATTTTCTGATTATATTTGAAAGTAGGACCTCAAATAGATACTTGTGCATCAATGTTCATATCAGCCTTACTCACAACAGCCAATAGGTTGAAACTCCCCCAAAACCTATTAACAGATAAAAGGAAAAACAAAGTGTGGCATATATGTACAGGGGAATATTATTCACCCTTATAAAGATATGAAATTATGATACACATTACAACATGGATGAAACTTGAAAACTCTATGCTCAATGAAATAAGCCAGACAAAATGAGAAACACTTAAGTGAAGTATCTAGAATAGACAAACTCATATAAAGACACAGAGCAGAAAATGTTACCAAGGGTTGTGGGAAGAGGGGAATGGAAGTTATTATTTAATTGGTAGAGTTTTTGTTTGGGATGATGAAAATGTTCTGGAAATGAGTACTGTTTATGGTTGAACAACACTGTGAATGTACTTAAGTGTAAATAATCATACACTTAAAATTTTAAATGGTTAAAATAGCAAGTTTTGTGTTATATATATTTACCACAATAAAAAAGTACCAAAAATGTAGACGCATATGAAAAAAGTACCCAAATACTCACAAGTTCTAGTTTCCATTTTTCAGCCTCACCAGCAGAAGCAACTTTGATAGTACTGGCATTGCCACATGAAAATGATCTCTTTGCAGCTTCATCCACCCTAGAGTCTTCACCTGTTGTAATCCAAGAATTCTGCATGTTTCCCTAAAATAAAATGTGAACGTACTTGCAATCGACTTTTAACTTCTAAATCAATATACATACTTTACAAATGGAATACTGATTATCTGTGATGAAAGGAATAAGAAAAACAGCAGATGCTTCTAGATACAAATCAACAATTATTTTGCATTTTCAAGCTGTTAGGGGCATATTCCAAACACGTGTTACAAAGTTGAATTCCTACAGGTACAGGCAATAATGTAAATGAGCAAAGAGGGCTGTATATCAGTGTATTGAACAAATAGTCTCTTTACCTCTTTGGAGACATATACTCTTGAAGCACATAAACCTCTCTTGGTTTGTTTTCCATTTTCCACATTTCATAAAGATATGACTAATAATAATAATTACTACATATAATGTTTACTATGTGCCAGACACTGTTTTACATCCTCCACATATATTAACTTAGCTGATCATTACAATAATCCTATGGGACAAGTTTCACTCTTACCTCCATTTTATAGATGAGGAAACTGAGTTACGGAGAGTAACTGTTAAAAAGTCACAGCGGTAGTAGAAAGTGACTAATAAAGGGCAGAGCTAGGATCCGAACCCTGGCAATCTAGCTCCAGAGTCCTAAACCACTATGCTCTTCTGCCTTTTCAGAAAATTATTTATCTTCAATGAGAAAAACAGTGCATGGTGATAAACAGAACTGACATGCAGCTTGCCTGTCAAGGATCCAAAAAGTAGTCACAGGGATCGTGACAGAGCAACCCAAGAAAGAAGTCACTACTCAGTTCCAGTCAATTGCTGCCATATGTGAATGCCATCTCATATTACCCCCAAAAATCTTTAGATTTTTAAAAAGATCAGGCAGATATCTGGTTCTTCAACTGAAACACTGTTAAATACTGAGTGTTTTTCAAATAGACAAAACATGTCTATAGACTGAATTTGGGGTACCCACTGTCAGTTGGCAAACTTTGGCATTCTCTCAGCATTCAGTGTAATAAGCAGTTCAAAATCTGGGTGATTTATGTGTGAATCAAGAACTAAAATACTTATTTAATTTGTCCAACAAGTAATTAATGAATTCGTATTAAGGGCCAAGGGACACAGTAGTATTCAAAAGCAAGGATATGTCCCCAAACACAGAACTATACTGTGGTGTCATATCATGTTAGAATGCGGTAAATTGTATTCATTCAAAGTAGTATTCTGAGATTCTATTCCACATTCTTTGGGAAGTTCACAGAACTTGTATAATACTGACTATGTTCAGGCATTGTGCTAAAAGCTTGGTGGCCAGTGGTGGGTGGTAAAAATGACCAAGACCAATCTTAACCTTGAGGAGTTTATAGGCTAATGAAGAAGAGAAAAACCTAAGCAGGTAATTTCAATTTAGTAAAGCCATAAGTGTGCATGTTAGGACAAGGCCAGACAGAAGAGGTATACTAAGAGCAACTGGAGATTCAAGGAAAGTTTCTGGAGAAGTTTTGACACTGGTGTGATATCTTGAAGGATGAAAAAAAATAAGTTAGATGCCAAGAAGAGAGAACACCATGAGAAAACTCAGAGATGAGAAATAACATGGTGTTTCCCAGAGGCTTTTAGGAAATTCAGTATTATTAAAGGTTGACATACAAGGCAATAAAGCCAGAAGATTAAAGTACAACTTTATGATAGCCAAAGCATGGAAACAAACTAAACGTCCATTTACAGATGAATAAAGAAAGAAGATGCGGTACACATACACAATGGAATACTACTCAGTTGTGAAAAATGAAATAATGCCATTTGCAGCAACATGGATGCAACTAAAGAAGATCATACTAAGTGAAGTAGGTCAGAAAGAGAAAGACAAATACCATATGATATCACTTATCATGTGCCATATTTGTACCTAAAATATGGCACACATTAATTTACATACAAAACAGAAACAGGCTCATAGACATAGAGAACAGATTTGCAGTTGGCAAGGGGTAGGGGAGAAGAGAGAAGGATAGACTGGGAGCTTACTGTTGGTAGATGCAAACTATTACATTTAGAATTGACAAACAAGAAGGTCTTAATGTATAACACAGGGAACTATTTGATATATTCAGTATCTTGTGATAAACCATAAGGGAAAAGAATATAAAGAAGAACACAAATATGTGTATAACTAAGCTATTTTGCTGTACAGCAGAGATTGGCACAGCACTGTAAATCAATTATGAAAGTGTATGTGTTAGTTGCTCAGTCGTGTCCAATTCTATGCGACCCCATGGACTGTAGCCCGCCAGCCTCCTCTGTCTATGGAATTCTCCAGGCAAGAATACTGGAGTGGGTAGCCATTTGCTTCTTCAGGGGATCTTCCTGACCCAGGAATGGAACCCAGATCTTCCACACTAGAGGCAGATTCTTTACTGTCTGAGCCACCAGGGAAAGTGGAAAAAAAAATAAAAAAGAAGAAGCCAGAGAATTAAATAAGGATCTGGAAAGTAAAGTATGCCATGCTGATAAGCTTGAACTTGACTCTGTAAGTAGGGAAAAATCTTCCAAGATTTGATTGTATTAAAAATAGTCTTGCAGAGTAACGAAGCAAAGTGGTACAAATTTCCTATGGAGAAATTGGAGGACATATGTAGACTATGGATCACTGATTTATGATATCAAATGATATTGTTTGGAAACAAGTGCTAGCCTAATTGACATGTTCTTTCACAGATAGCTTTCAAAAAACTTGGATGATATTTGATCAAGATATAAAAAGTCAAATTACATTTACATCCCTGAAGATCATTGAAGACCTCTGATTTCTTAATTGAGGGGAGGGGTTGGAATTGAAGGGATGAAGAGACATGGAAACAAATAGCTCAGAAATTTTCTACTTAAAAAAAAATTCTAACAAAAAGAGTTTTTTAATATAATTTTTGAACTCTCAAGAAAAGCCCCTTGAGAAGGAATATGATTAAAAAATGAAGATGCAAATGAAATATTCTTTGAATGGTTTTAGTTATTTAAAAATAATCTGCTTGCTTCTTCAACTGTTAAGTCAAAAACTAAGCTAAAAGCTAAAAGTCATGTAGGCTACCATCAAAGTTCCAGTCCACGGCAAAGATGGTTTGGTTCAATATTGACAAGCTATTCCTAATCTAGTCAGAAAGGCAGTATAATTCAAGGCCAGGAAGATGGATCAGGGGAGTCAGACAGTGCTGTGTTTGAATTCTAGCTTTGTAGGTAACTTAACTGCTGTATACCTTAATTTAATCATCTGAAAGTAGATGTAACAACACCTGCCTTATGCAGCTATCATAAGACTGAAATGATATAATACAAGCAAAGTATTTGATACAGTACCTGGCACATCATAACCATGCTGTCACCAATAAATATTAATTATTACTATATACATATTTCAATTGTTTTTCCAAAGAAAGCATTAAGAAACACTGAAAATATATAGTCAAATCTGCCAATAGCTTTGGCAAGATTTACCATCAACATGGAAAAAAGGAAGATCATATCTCTCGATCTGTTTATATTTAAGATAATAGCTTTATTTACATCAAAACTCTCAATACAACACTATTCATAGGTTGCCAAAATGTCTCAATTCACCTCCACAAGTAGCAAGTGGGAGAAATAACTTTGTAACAACAAAATAACACAGAAGACTAACATTAAAATAGGTATCAAGGTCATCTGACATATGCATCAACCATTTCAATATCTGCATTATGTTTTAGCTCATGTGAAGGTTTTTTTTAAAAAAGCTCTCTACAAGTCTATCCTTTCTATAATCTATCTGTAGTTTTCTTAAGCAAGTTTCCTTTGCTCATAAGGCAAAGCATGTATGCTTTTACCATCATTTCCTTCCCCTTTTGCATTACTCACTTCTCTTGCCCTCTGATTCACTTGTCTGCCTTATTTCCTTTCTCATTTCACTTCCCCATCTTCCACTTCTTTGCACTGTATAAATATCAAAGACTATGAATAAATGAGTCACTGTTCACTGCATATTTGGAGGAAAATCAAAAGAATATACTTATTTTAAAAAATGAGCTTACCTGTAAGTACTTTTTATGAATCATTTTCAAATTGACCCAAAATAACAGGAACCAAGACAAATTTTTTAAACACTAATATTAATAATACAATACTATAAATACTCAGAAAAAGTTATATAATGAAGAAAATAGCTGATCACAAAGTAATGTGTAATTGCAGAAAAATAAACTAAAATGCTAATCAGCTCACTTTATTATTCAGAGTTAACACATCCAGATACAATAGCAAATTCTAACACATAGAACTCCAGGATTACAAATGAAACATTAGGTCAGGTTAAGAAAAAAACTTCAAAAATTAGAGGACACCTAGGTGAAACATTCGGAGCAGGCAATGGCACCCCAGTCCAGTACTCTTGCCTAGGAAATCCCATGGACGGAGGAGTCTGGTAGGCTACAGTCCATGGGGTCGCAAAGAGTAGGACACGACTGAGCAACTTCACTTTCACTTTTCACTTTCATGCACTGGAGAAAGAAATGGCAACCCACGCCAGTGTTCTTGCCTGGAGAATCCCAGGGACAGTGGAGCCTGGTGGGCTGCCATCTATGGGGTCACACAGAGTCGGACACAACTGACATGACTTAGCAGGTGAAACATTAAAACAGTTGTGTTTTTTCCTAAGCAGAACTTACTTACTAATAATGACTAAGTCAAAAGCACCAAAATACACTGCAAAGTAAAGCCGAAACAGGCAAGTACCAAAACTTTCCCATGGAAAATTGAATTTTGTCTCAAAGAGCAGAACAACTGTTATCAACTACATCCCATAGCAAAAGAGTAAAAACTATTTTGAAGGTAAAAATATCTCTGACAACTCATAAAGAGAAATTAAATTTAAACACTATTTAAATACCATCATAAAAATTTTATGTCACAGAATAATAGAGATCATACAATTCTCTGTTCCTCAAAATGTATTATATGTATTATATGATATTAGATTCACTTTGGCAACTTGCTCAAAGACTAACCCAGACCAACTCTCAGGGATAAAGCCCAGGATCTGCACTGTCAGTAAGTATCCCAAACCCCATTCACATTAAAGACTAAGGACTGCTAATATTGGAGAATTTCTCAAATTGCCAATAAATAAACAGAGGACTTACAAGGTGAAGCCGAGCCTGAAAGACCTATAAAATTACTTGCCAAACGTCCAGCTTGTTAGGGACAATGGGAATATTAACATTTTGAATCTTGGACATACATGTCAGTGTTCTTACTGCTACACCATGCTAGTTAGACTGATTGGAACTCAAAGTTCAAAGACGATTTAGAGAAATACAACAGAAATCTAAGCTACAATTCTGAACAGTTGCTAGATTTAACAAAGTCCAGCTCTGTTAACATACTTCCTATATGACATACTTCCTGCTTTCAGACTTGCTCTTTCGTATGGAAAAAACACAAATGGTAAGGCTCAGAGAGGAAACTGGAGTGGCTGCTAGGCACCATTACATCATTTAATTTGAGGATTCATACCACCACAGCGAATTTTAATTTCTGCAGCCCCAAGTAAATACCAGCACAGCACTTCTGCCAAACTTTAAGAAAAAAATTGAAGCAGCTAAGAAGGCTGAGGGAGAGGTTAGGAGGCAACATTCAGACTATATATATTTTAGTTTAATGGTTTAAATAAATGCTCACAGATGCATCCAGAAGTGTTTGTTCCCTCATTTCTTCTTGTCCTCGAGATTTCAGCTCTTGTTGGAGCCTTTCATTTTCAAGCACAACTACTTGTACCCTATTTTTCATTCCAGAGAGTTCCTCCTATAAAAAGCAGAAACAAATACCAAATACATTAAGCATTTTTTCTTTCCTTTTTTTCTTCTTTTTAAGAAATGCCACTTGCAGACTGCATACATTAAGCAATCTTAAGTGGTGCTTTTATTTGTTGATTACTAGATGATCCAATATGATATGAAGCATGGAAGACTGATGCTGTCTATCCATTTTCTGAAATATTATAATTATATTTTGACAAAGAAGAAACTCAAGCATTAGCTAACAAAGAGAAGGCTGGGGGAAAACACTAGACGGCCTGCTAATGGCCATACCACAGGACTGTGTGGTTTCTGACAATTTTATTCAACAGACTTATATAAATTATTTAATTAAAGGGTTTATCTAAAAGACTTTTAAACATGATGTACATACACTCCTAAACATATAAGGTAAGATATATTATTATTCATGCTCAAATGCCAATAACATTGAAAACTGACAGATGGCTACATAGATAATAAAGGACACTGAGACAGAAAGGTGAGGAAAGTTACAATGATTATCTATGAACTGGTAGCCAGATGGAAGGAAATTATGAGTGAGAATAGTTTGGTGGATAGTTCTTAAAGAGTGTTTCCTTGGCTATGTAGGGAGTAATATAAAGAATTATAGGTATATAACAATTTGTATAGCTATTAAATAGCATCTCAGTAAAAAATACTGAAATATTGAGGGTATAATACTTAATCTTCATTACCATTATAATAAACAGCTATTGCACAGCATATAAAATTTACATTCCATTTATCTTATTCAGAAAAAAAATCAAAGCTGTAATTGAAAACCATAATTAAACAAATATTGCAGACTTCCAATTTTTGGTCTGACATATAAGAAGCTTGGAAGACATCACTCCCATCTTCATAACTAGAAAAGGAGCTGAACAAGCTTAAAAATAAACTACTCTTCTTAGATCCATCAGAGAATTAAGGTCACAGGGAAAACTATCATCCCTCAGAATGGAAAGACAGACGAGTACTCCTGAGAACCACAACTTAGCAGAGCAGAAACTCCTAGAGGAGCCAGTGGTGTGGCAGAAAAATATAAAAAAAATTGATGAAATGCTGGAAGCTTAGTATAGACCAGTTTGAGTTAAAAACTCCAGAACCCAGTCTCTGGAGGGGAAGGTGTCTCCTACACTTTTATGAGCTTTATCTCCAGGACATGAGCAGATTCTAATAACAAAGACTAGAGGAAACCCCACTCCTGTTTCCTCCAGTAGGAGAGGAAAAGTAACCCAAAAGCATTCTGTTCTTTTTAACCAGGACTGCCTCAAGAGAAACTATTTTACCAGAGCCTAAGAAACTGGTTTTTGCTTTTTTCCCCAGAACCTAAGGGACCTGGGGGAAGAGAGTAGAAACCCAACTCCAGCTTCTTAGCCTTCTCATCTCACTTAAGGGGAGAGGGAGACTGAGAAACATTTGTGAAGGATATAGCCAAGGGCACAGGGTCACTAGAAGACTGAGACATGATCATAGGATTACAAAATGCTCCCCCTACTCCCATACCCTACCACATCAAAAGTACTCTTGTATCATAACAAGGGAATACACTAAAATAACTGCACATCTCAGTATATATTTAAGAATTCTTGAGGGAAACCCAAAGACAACAGTGGAGACAAAACCAGAACTCTGGAGGAAATTTTAGCCTCTGACACATATAGTAACAGCAAATAATAAACACAGTCTAAATTCTACAACAAATAAAAAACCTTACACTAAATGCATATTTCCCTCAGTTCCTTTTATTCAACCCACTATGTCCAGAATTCAACAAAAAATTAGAAGGCATCCTAAAAGACTTAAAACACAGTTGCAAGAAACTAAGCAAACACAGAACCAGACTCAGATACAGCAAAGATGTTGGAATTATCAGATCAGATCAGATCAGATCAGTTGCTCAGTCGTGTCCGACTCTTTGCGACCCCATGAATCGCAGCAGGAATTATCAGATGGAGAGTTTAAAATAATTATGATTAGAATGCTAAAGGGTCAAATGGGAAAAAGTGGTCCACATGTAAGAACAGATCGATATACAAGCAGAGATGGAAACTAAGAAAAAAAGCAAAATGCTGGAAATCAAAAACACTGCAGAGGAAATGAAGATTGCCTTTGAAGGGGTCATTAATAGACTGGACACATCCAAAGAATTAGTAAGCTTGAATAAGTGTTAACAGAAACTTCTCTAACTGAAATGCAAAGAACAAAAAGAATGATACAGACAAAACAGAATATCTAAGAATTGTGGAACAATAATAAAGGTTAAGAAAGAGATAAAGGAGGAGAAGAAATATTTAAATGAATAATGATTGAAAATTGCCCCGAATTAATTACAAGTGCCAAACCACAGATTCAAGAAGCTCAGAGAACACAGGGCAAGATAAAACTGAAAAAATCTACACCCAGGTATATCATATTCAAACTGAAGAAAATCCAAGACAAAGAGAAAAAAGAAAAAATTTAAAGATGTCAAAGGGAAAAACCTTGCCTATAGAGAAGCAATGATAAGAATTACATGAGGTACTCTTTAGAAATCATGCAGGCATGGACAAAGTATAATGGAATATTTAAAGTTTTGAATGAAAAGAGCCCCGACAAGCTAGAATTGTGATACCAACCTTCAAAAGTGAGGGAAAAACAAAGACTTTTTCAGATAACCAAAATTAGAAAATCTGTTTCTGGTAGACCTGCCTTGCGAGAAATGTTAAAAGTTCTTCAAGAAGTAGGAAATTTATTTAGGTTATAAATTCAGATCTACATAAAGAAAGAAAAAGCAGTCCAAGAAGGCATATAGAGATGAGTATAATCTTTTATTTTTCTTACTGTTAGCTGATATAACAGATAACAGTTTGTTTAGTATCATATTAGCGATAGTGTATATAGATCCAACAAGTACATCCTAAAGGAAATCAGTCCTGAATATTCATTGGAAGGACAGATGCTGAAGCTGAAACTCCCAATACTTTGGCCACCTAATGCAAAGAGCTGACTCATTTGAAAAGACCCTGATGCTGGGAAAGATTGAGGACAGGAGGAGAAGGGGATGACAGAGGAAGAGATGGTTGGATGGCATCACCAACTCAATGGACATGTGTTTGAGTAAACTCCAGGAGTTGGTAATGGACAGGGAGGCTTGGTGTGCTGCAGTCCATGGGGTCACAAAGAGTCGGACACGACTGAGTGACTGAACTGAACTGATACAGTGATCATAGCTTGTGGATAACTGAAATGAATGACAGAAATGCATCAGGGTCAGGAGGGAGGAACTGGGAACAGTCTATTAAAAGGAATTTTTCCAACCCCTGAAGTGTTTATTGAAAATACACTTAGATTAGTGGTAAAGGTAACTGTAAACTCAAGGAAAACCACTTATAAATTTTTTTAAAAAAAAGAAGTTCAAATGATAGGCTAAGAGAGGAGAAAATCACAATCATATAACAGGGTAACTCAAAACCAGAGATGGTACAAAAAAAAAAAAAAAAACAAAACAGAAAGAACAAGGGCAATGAATAGAAAACAGTAAAAAATATGGTAGGTATTATAGATAGCCAACTGTATCAATAATCATTTTAAACATCCATGCTCTGACTATACCAATTAAAAGACAGACTTCCAGAGTAAATAAAAGATAAGACCCAAGTACACACTGTCTACAAGAAGCCTTCTTTAAATCTAAAGACACAGATACTTTAAAAGTAAAGTAATGGAGAAAGATATACCATGCTAACATAAATCAAAAGAAAGCTACTGAGCATTTGTCTATTTTTTTCTCCAGAGCTCCAGATACATTTCTAAGGAGCAATCATGTTTAAAAACAACTGGACTATATGATGATCTTTTACTTTTATCTAGTTTGTTTCACTTTTTCTGTTTCATATTCAGTGCTCATTTCATTTAGTTTATGTTCTTCAATTTCTTCATCTCTTTTTTTTTTTATGTTCTTTCTTAGCCTTTATCAAGTGTAGCAGAAAAGCTTTTGTATACATATATATAAATACGTGCAATGTATACATTTTAGAAAGCTTATGAATTTAAGCATAACTAAAAATTATGACAGTATTATTCCACTTGTTTGATTTAATATGAGCAGAATGCTAGATTTCTAATTAAACAAATAGATATGCAATAAGCAACAAAGGTTTACTGTATAGCATAGGGAACTATAGTCAATATCTTGTAATAATCTATGATGGAAAATAATTTCAAAAATAATATATGTGTATTTGTATAACTGAATTACCCTGCTATGCACCTGAAGCTCTGTAAGTCAACCATACTTCAATAAAATATAGATATTTTTAAAAAGAAAGACATAAGAACAATTAAAAAAAAGAAAGCTGGAGTAGCTATATTAATTTCAGACTTCATAGCAAGGAAAAAATATCAGGGATAATAAAGAGGCATGACATATTGATAAAAAGTTCAATTTTCTAAGAGGCATAATAATCCTAATGAATATGTGCCTAACAACAGCATTAAAATACATGAAGTAAAAACTGATTGAACTATAAGGAGAAATAGATGTATCTATTATTTCAGTTAGAGATTTCAACATCCCTCGATCAGTCATTGACTGATCTGGCAGACTGGCAAAATATCAGTATGCACATAGTTGAACTGAACACCACCATTAATCACTTGGGTCTAATTGACATTTATATACTACTTCATCCTACAACAACAAAATATACACTCTTCTCAAGCTAACACATAACACTCACCAAAACATACCATATTCTATGGTCTAAAACCATATATTAACAAATTAAAAAGAATGGAAATCACAAAAAGTATGTTATCAGACCACAGTGGAATTAAACTAGAAATCAATAACAGAAAAACAGCTGGAACACTCCCAAAATATGTGATGATTAAATAATACTCTTCTAAATATATACAGGTCAAGGATAAGTTTCAAGAAAAAAATTTAAATTATTGTGAACTAAACAAAAATGAAAATACCACATCAAAATTTGTGAGATGCTACTAAATCAGGGGAAACATTAAAAAGAATAAAGATTTCAAAACAATAATTTCAGGAAACTATAACAAACAACAAAAGAAATTAAATCTTTTTAAGTAGAAGAAAAGATAATAAAAATTAGGGTAGAAACAAATGAAATTAAAAACAGAAAATCAAGAGAGAAATGCAGCAAAACCAAAAGATTGGTCTTTGAAATGATCAATGAAATTGATTAGAGTCTAGCCAGGCTAATCAAGACAAAAAAGAGAGTAGATACAGATTACTAACCTCAGAAATGATACCACTACAGAATCTATGGGGCTTTCCAGGTGGCGCTAGTGGTAAAGAACCCACCTGCCACTGTAGGAGAAATAAGAGATGCGGGCTTGATCCCTAGGTCAGGAAGATCCCCTGGAGAAGGGCATGGCAACCCACTCCAGTATTCTTACCTGGAGAATCATGGACAGAGGAGTTCATAGGGTTGTGCAGAGTCAGACACGACTGAAGCAGCTTAGCACACATGCACAGATTCTATGGACATTAAAAGGATAATAAAGGAACATTATGAGCAACTCTAAGTCCATAATTTGATCACCCTAGAGGAAATGAACCAGTCCCTTGAAAGACACAATCTACCAAAACCCCTAAAGGGAAAGGCAGTTAATCTGAATAGGCCTAGTTAAGTCACTTAGTCATGTCCGACTCTGCGACCCCATGGACTGTAGCCTGCCAGGCTCCTCTGTCCACGGGATTTTCCAGGTAAGAGTACTAGAGTGGGTTGCCATTTCCTTCTCCAGAGGATCTTCCCAACTCAGAGACTGAACCCAGGTCTCCAGCATTGCAGGCGGATTCTTTACTGTCTGAGCCTTTACGGAAGCCCTGAATAGGCCTACTTGTATTAAAGAAATTGAATAAATAATTGATCCTCTTTCAAAACTGGAAGTACCAGTCCTAATATTGGTTCACTGGTGAATTTTGATAAACATTTTAAGAAGAAATTAGATCAATTCTCCAAAATATATTTTATAAAATACCTGAGAGAATACTTCCTAGCTCATTCTACGAAGTCTGCATTATCCTAACCAAACTAGGTGAATCGACTACAGGGCTGAAAAATGGCAGATCAATATATCCCATGAATATAGATGCAAAAATCCTCATCAAAACATTAGTGAATCAAATCCCACAATGTATAAAAAGAATTATACAACAGGACCAAATAGAATTTAATCTACCTATGCAAGTCTGGCTCAATATTTCAAAATCAAAATAATTCAACATGCTAGAAAAAAAATCAAATGATCATATCAATAGATGTAAAAAAAGCAAGTGACAAAATCCAAGAGCCATTCAAGGTAAAAACTTCAATGAACTAGGAATAAAGAAAAAACATCTTCAGTTTAGTAAAAAAACATCTACAAATAACCTATAGCTAACACTGTACTTCACTGTGAGAAAATGGGTAGTTTCCCACTAAGCTTAAGACAAGGAGGTCACCTCTTATCGCTTCTATTCAACATCATATTAAAAGTCCTAACTAAAATAATAAGGCAAGAAACAAAATAAAAGCTATAAAAGAAGAAATTCTTTAAAAGATAGCTATATTTGTTATAGATGACATGATTGTCTATGAAGAAAACCTCAAAAAAATCAAAAAAATCTACTAAAATAAATCATTAAGCAAGGTTACACATTACAAGGTTAATATATAAAAGTCAATTGTTTTCCTATATATTAGTAATAAGTAATTGGTATTTGAAATTAAGAACACAGTACCATTTACATTAACACCAACAAAATTAAATACTCAGGTATAAATTGCATAAAATATGCATCAGATCTGTAAGAACAAAATTGCAAAACTCTGATGAAGACATCAAGTAATATCTAAATAAATGGAGAGATATTCCATGTACATGGATAGGAAGATTCAATATTGTCAAAATATCAGTTCCTCCTAACTTGAGAGATTCAACACAATCTCAGTCAAAATTCCAGCATGTTGCTTTGTAGATATTTACAAACTACTTTGGGGCTTATATAAAGAGGCAAAAGACCCAAAATCATCAATATGATATTGAAGGAAAAGACCAAAATTGGAAGATTGACAATGGCAGACTTCAAGACCTATTATAAAGCTCCAGTAATCAAGACAGTGTGATATTTATGACAGAACTGACCAACACATCAATGAAACAGAATAGTGAGCCCAGAAACAGACGCACACAAATACAGTCAACGGTCTTTAACAATGGATAGAGAACAAACATATGGATACCAAGGACGGAAGTGGGAGGGGGATTAATTGAGATATTGGGATTGACAAATATGCAGTACTGATACTATGTATAAAATAGACAACTAATGGGAATCTACTGTAGAGCTCAGCGAACTCTATTCAATGCTTTGTGGTAACCTAAATGGAAAGGAAATAAAAAAGAGGGGATATATATATACATATAGCTGATTCACTTCACTGTACAGTAGAAACGAACACAACATTTTAAAGGAGCTATACTCCAATAAAATTAATTAAAAAATGGAATAAGGGTAACTCAATGTTGATAGTCTTTTCAACAAATGGTGTTAAACAAATGGATATCAATATGCAAAAAAAAATTTTTAATGTCTAGATACAGATCCTACACCTTCACAAATATTAACTAAAAATGGAGCACAGATCTAAATGCAAAACACAAAACTATCGAAAAGCTAGAAAAAGAATTAGAGAAAATATTGGTGAGCTTGGGTTGGGTAGTATTTTTAGATTTAATGCCAAAGGCACAGTCCATGGAAGAAAAAAATTGATAAGCTGGACTTGATTAAAATTAGAAGCTTCAGCTCTATGATGCTGTTAAGACAAGCCAAAATTGAGAAAAAAGAATTGCAAAAGATATATGTGATAAATGACTGGTATCCAAAATATATAAAGAAATTTTGAAGTTCAACAATAAGAAAATGTACAACCTAATTAAAAAATGGGCAAGAGACCCGAACAGATACCTCATCAAAGAGAGTACATAAACGGAAAATAAGTATATTAAAAAATATTCAACATTGTATGTCATCGGGGAATTGAAATTAAAACAAGATAGCATCACATATTTCTAATACACTAGAATTCAAAACACTGACAACACCAAATTCTCGCAAGGACTGTTCCACGTCATGAGCTTTCATTCACTGCTAGAGGGAAAGTAAAATGGCACAGCCATTCTGGAAGACAGTATGGCAATTTCTTATGAAAATAAACATACTCTTACAGGTGATCCAGCAATTTTGCTTCTTGGCATTTATCAAAATGAGTTTAAAAAAAGACAGATTTATTTGTAGTTGTCACAACTTAGAGGCAAGTGGGATTTCCTTCAATTGGTGAGTAGTTAAAAAAAAATTCCTATATCCAGACAATGGAATATTACTCAATGATAGAAATAAGCTATGGAGCCATGAAAAAACATTAAGGAAGCTTGAATGTATATTGTTAAGGCAATGAAGCCAATTTGAAAAGACTACAAACTGTATAACTCTGACTACAAGACATTCTAGAAAAGGCAAAACTACGGAGACAGTAAAAAGATCAGTGGTTGCCAGGGGTTTAGAGGATAGGAAAGGAGGGATAAATAAGCAGAGCACAGATGATTTTTAAAGTAGTGAAACTATTCTCTATAATACTGTAATGGTAGATATATACCATTACATGTTTTAGAAAACTTATAGAATGTAAAACACAGTGAACACTAATGTAAACTGAGGAATTTACTAAATAATAATGTAACAGTTTAGCTCATCAACTGTAACACACATACTGCACTGATGCATGATGTAAACAGCAGAGGAAACTGCTGGGAGCTATAAAGTACATGGGAATACAGGATAATTCTACGTATTTTCCATCCACTTTTTCTGTAAACCTAAAGCTGATCTAAAAAACAAAATCTATTAATTAAAAAAACTAATCAGGTTTCTAAACCCTCAAACATTACTCTCAATATCCTGCTTCCTTGTTAATATGTATCAAATGTATACTCTGTCTGACTTTCAAGGATTTTGCAATCTTCTACTTAACCAATTCAGCATTATTTTAATAATTTCTAAGAGATATCTTCCATTGAAGGAATGTAGACTAGATGCCTCATGACCCCCGTAAATAAATCATATTCATCCTGAATATTTTCTTCCACTGTTGCTGTTTTTCCTTTAAAATTCTCTCATCTCCCTTCTGCTGATCTAACGATCCTACACCTTAAGATTTTTCTCTCCCATAAAAACATCCTCAAAGACAGTGAGCTTTTAGTAACCTTCTTCTCTTATTATGACTATAGTTTATACCACAAAATAAAGGACCACATTGTATCTTTACTATCATATTGGTGTGATTCTCATAGGTAATAGTGCTCTCAACTAGATGGTAAGTTTATTACGATTTTTATTACACAGTGGAAGAATCTGCCATCTCAACATTTGCCACTCTGGAAGAATTATCTTGAGCTAAGGGCCTGCGAAAAACAGCAGGCACAAGTCTGCTCCGACTTCCCCTTTTTTTCCAGCAAGCAGGACTAAAACTCCCATGTGAACGATGCCCTCCCTATGCCAGGAAGAAAGAACAGTCTTATCACCAGAGACAGGGAGTAGAGACTGAGAGAAATCTGTACAAACAGTCCCTGTTAAAAGAACTCATCTTCTTTAGCCTCTCCACATATTTTCGGTAGATTTCCACAGCTGCTTCTCTTTGTTCAATCAAGTACAAAAGCACTTAGGTTTCACCACTTCTTCAGGTCTTCACTTCCTTATGAAGGCTCCCATGTCACATAAATCTTACATTAAATAAATGTGTACCCTTTTATCCTGTTAATCTATCTTATGTCGGTTTAATTCAAAGGCCCAACCAAAGACACTAAAAGGGCAGAGCTAATGTTTTATCTCCCCTACAATATCTTTCAGGTTTTACTCACAGCATTTTAGCGATTAATAGAAGCTTATTAATGGAATGAGTCCTAGGATACTATTTCAGCTTTTCTAGTAATCCAAGAATACCTGTATAGTAATGAGTGTATCCTTCAAGAACAAGGAGAAATGACATGCCAAGATCAGGAAACTCCCTTGAAAAGCTGACAATGAAATATTTAAAGGCCTCTTAAGCTACATATCAGACTTACACTTTGGAAGAGGAACCATATGTTGAAAATATAATACACGATACAAAAGATATCACTAAGTTCTATAAAAATATCACATAATCTGATGTATTAATATTAAAAAAAAAACGAAGACACTAACATACTTTCGGAAGGCATTAAAAACATTACTAAACCTCATACAGTCATGCAATAGATAACATCTAGTATTATAAGCCATAAGTGACAACATTTGGTTTCTTGATTTTAAGTATCAGTACCCCCATGAGCTATCTTCATTCAAAGTTACAGTAAGAACCTTTATACTGACAAGGGGTAGATACAGTCTACCAGCTTAGAATCCCTATTTGCTGCACTACAATTTCAACAGGTTGATAAGAGTGGGAGAATGAGTGGTATTACTATTTCAAAGCATTTCCCATAAGCTGGACTAAAGCAAACAGAACAGAAAGGAAAAATTCCAAAACATAAGAGAATAGTATCAAAATATTACAGACTACTATATAATTATAAACTACTGGGAAATTAAGTATTCAGGAATGGCATGGTCAGGAGTACCATCCCAAGCTTGAGAAGCTCTCATTACACATCAGACTTTTCAATCACAGAAAGATGGCAACCATCAAGGTGTTGCTATAAACATGAAGACTAATCAATAGCAATTTTTCACACAAGATATTATGATTAATAACAAATTTCATATAGTCTGGCTTAAATTTTTAATGGGATACTTACCTTGCAGAACTTGACTTCTGCCTCTAAATGATAAATGTACTGAGACTGGTCATTGATGATAGGAACAAGATTGTGCACAGTAGGCATACTGGTTTCCTCACATTCTGATGACCTCTAAGGCAAAAAGGAAAACAAATGAAGCATGTTTGGATTTAGTAAAGAATCAGTTAATACTGTCTCCATACTCAATTTAGCACTTATGTCATATAAACATAAAATAAACATAGACTAAATCACAGTGCAGCTAACAGTATTATTTCATCTTATAAATTCTATAAATAGATAAGATTCAGGAATATGAAAACTATTTTTTAAAGACGGAAAAGGAAAATGGTTGTAAAAAGCACACAGCAAATGGAAAAATGCTCGAGTAGTATAATTTGGCTTGGGATGAACCACCCATTTGAGCCATCTGGAAATGTGACGTGCTATTCAGTAATTTTGAGATGAAGGGACAGCTTTTTAAGAAATCACCATAGAAGAGGGCTGCTAGCTGAAACTGCAGAACAGCTGCCTGAAGAAGGGATTCTTTAGACAAGTGTCTGATGCCAAATGTGTGTCAATGAGGTAAAATTTTATCTACAAAGAAGTACACTAGCAAAACCTGGTTTTTTATTTTTGACCCTAATACTTAAGGCAATTGGAGACTATGCTGCTCTAGAGCCTCCAGAACTAGAGTGCTGAAGCAGATATACATGCAAGTGAGACATTGTGCTGAGGACTTTAGAAAAAAAATGTTAATTCTCTTTACTTTTGCAGCAGTCCTGTAATTGATTTTTAATATCCATCTTACTTTATCCTAGAATGATTGTAAAATGATTTATAAGTCATATATCTACTCCAGTATTCTTGCCTGGAGAATCCCATGGACAGAAGAGCCTGGTGGGCCACAGTCCATGGGGTCGCAAAGAGTCAGACACGACTGAGTGACTACCACTACTACCACTACTACTACTATTACTACTACCATGATATTATTTAAAGAAAAGAGTAAGTTAGGAAAAGGGAAAATGAAGGGCTACCAGTCAGATGAATCCAGAGGAAAGTTTGAGGTGAGACACACAATCACTTTGTTTTTCAACACAGCACAAATTCCTATAAATGATGAAGTACCAGCTCTCATGGTAGAATAATTAAGCAGAGCTTTGCTTCTGGCCACATTTAATAAATTTAAAACCAAAATACATGTTGATTAAATGAATTATCTGTGGTAAGTAGAAAGCAACTAATTATAATAATTGACATTAATAGAAAGGGGTTTGGTGCATGCTGCTGCTGCTGCTAAGTCGCTTCAGTCGTGTCCGACTCTGTGTGACCCCACAGACGGCAGCCCACCAGGCTCCCCCGTCCCTGGGATTTTCCAGGCAAGAACACTGGAGTGGGTTGTCATTTCCTTCTCCAGTGCATGAAAGTGAAAAGTGAAAGTGAAGTCGCTCAGTCATGTCCGACTCTTAGCGACCCCATGGACTGCAGCCTACCAGGCTCCTCCATCCATGGGATTTTCCAGGCAAGAGTACTGGAGTGGGGAGCCATTGCCTTCTCCGTACTATGTGTATACACAGGGCAAAATCAATGTGAAAATTAAAAACAGGCTAGTATCATGTGGAAAATGTTCACATACAATCACTTGTATGTTTATCATAGTTTGAATGTCCATATTTTAAAAGAACAAGTAATAATGTTTAGACATATTTTCTACCTCAACACTGCCTCATTTCACTCTTAATACAGCCACATATTTTTCATATATCATACTGGCTATGAAACTGCATTCTAAGGGGTACAGTCTTCAAAAGCTACTTATTATTATGGCTTGTAATCATCATATGTAGGTTGTATACATTTAGGGTCTAAGTTCCATTCCTTCACAGAGAGCCAATATAAATAGACCTATGTATTGGTATATACGGTATATATTGAACGGATCATCTTGATGAGTCTTCTTGCTTATCTAAAGTCAATCAGTTTTGCAATATCACTGCTCAGTATTATCTTAAAAATGCTAAGAAGCATGTCTGAGCATTCAACAGATACAGCAACTTAATCTACTAGACAAAAGTACTCCACCCATATATGCTTAAGAGCATTCTAGAAACTAGGAGTAAACAGTAATAAATTCACTGAATGATGAAATATTTTATCTTTTTTATAGTTTATATCTATAAATATTGAATAGGAACATGTAGTCCATTTCTCTACAGTGGGAATTAACCATGAAAGTCTGTGTCAGGCTGGAATGCAGTGTTAATATAGGGGTCCTCTTAGGACATTTCAGCTGTGAGTAAAGGAAAGTGACATGTCTTCAAGTTTTCAGCCTGTAGCCTGGGTATCCAACAGTCACAGATATTGAAAATGCAAGGTGGTTATTGTTGCCATGACATTTTCTATTTGTGTCATACTTCATAGGTTTCCAAAGAATTTTAAATATGTGATCTTACCTTATTACTATAAAAACCCTGTGAGAACTCTCTCACTCACAGAGAGTACATGATAGCCCCTAGGTCACCCTAAAGCATAGACTATTTTGACCATTTAAACCTGGCCAAATCCTTGCTTCATAGTACCCTTTCTCTACAGAACTCTTCCCTCCCGCCCAGCTTCTCCTCACATATACGCTTCCCTCACAGTACCCTCCCTCACTTCCACCCTTCCTTCACACCTATCTCAGGCTTTATTTCACACTGCTTCACTCAGAAATAATATGCTCCATGAAAGCAACAGCAGTAGAAAACAGCTGCAGAAGAAACAGAGTACAGTTTCTCATATCACACAATTTTGTAACTATATATTTTTAAATGTAGAAAAATATTACATACTTCACACTTAACATTTAACATAAACAAAGGACAGCTAGAATTAGAAAGTAAATTCTGAAAATAATAAAAATACAGATATGCCCCTCTATAAAAGCAATGGTTAGGGACTTGGTGGTCCAGTGGTTAACAATCACCTTTCTTTCTTTTTTTAATTATTTATTTTTAAAATGTATTTATTTATTTTAATTGAAGGATAATTACTTGACAATACTGTGATGGCTTTTGCCATACATCAACATGAATCAGCCATAGCTATACGTATGTTCCCCCCATCCTAAAACCCCCTCCCACCTACCTCACCACCCAACTCCTCCAGGTTGTCACAGAACACCGGCCTGCCCTGGGTGCCCTGCTTCATGCACTGAACTCGCACTGGTCATCCACATACGGCATAAGGTAATGTACATGTTTCAGTGCTATTCTCTCAAATCATCCCACCCTCTTCTTCTCTCACTGAGTCCAGAAATCTGTTTTTCATGTCTGTGTCTCCTTTGCTGCCCTGTATGTAGGATCATTGGTACCATCTTTCTAGAAGAATCTGCCTGTCAACACAAGGGATACTGGTTCGATCCCTGGAAGGGGAACTAAGATCCCACATGGCCCTGGGCAGCTAGCCCACGTGCCACAAGTACTAAGCCCTTATATGCCACAACTGGAAAGAAGCCTGCACACCAAATGAAAGATCCTGCTTACTACAACACAGACCCTATGCGCCACAGCTAAGACCTGAAGGGAAATCTGGCCAACCACTTGTAAAATAATGAAACTAGAACACTTTCTAACACCATACACAAAAATAAACTCAAAATGGATTAAAGATCTAAACATAAGACCAGAAACTATAAAACTCCTAGAGGAGAACATAGGCAAAACACTCTCTGACATACATCACAGCAGGATCCTCTATGACCCACCTCCCAGAATATTGGAAATAAAAACAAAAATAAACAAATGGGACCTAATTAACCTTAAAAGCTTCTGCACATCAAAGGAAACTATTAGCAAGGTGAAAAGACAGCCTTCAGAATGGGAGAAAATAATAGCAAATGAAGCAACTGACAAACAACTAATCTCAAAAATATACAAGCAACTCCTATAGCTCAACTCCAGAAAAATAAATGACCCAATCAAAAAATGGGCCAAAGAACTAAATAGACATTTCTCCAAAGAAGACATACAGATGGCTAATAAACACATCAAAAGATGCTCAACATCACTCATTATCAGAGAAATGCAAATCAAAACCACTATGCGGTACCATTTCACACCAGTCAGAATGGCTGCGATCCAAAAGTCTACAAATAACAAATGCTGGAGAGGCTGTGGAGAAAAGGGAACCCTCTTACACTGTTGGTGGGAATGCAAACTAGTACAGCCACTATGGAGAACAGTGTGGAGATTCCTTAAAAAACTGGAAATAGAACTGCCTTATGATCCAGCAATCCCACTGCTGGGCATACACACTGAGGAAACCGAAGGGAAAGAGTCACGTGTACCCCAATGTTCATCGCAGCACTGTTTATAATAGCCAGGACATGGAAGTAACCTAGATGTCCATCAGCAGATGAATGGATAAGAAAGCTGTGGTACATATACACAATGGAGTATTACTCAGCCATTAAAAAGAATACATTTGAATCAGTTCTAATGAGGTGGATGAAACTGGAGCCTATTATACAGAGTGAAGTAAGCCAGAAGGAAAAACACCAATACAGTATACTAATGCATATATATGGAATTTAGAAAGAGGGTAACAATAACCCTGTGTACGAGACAGCAAAAGAGACACTGATGTATAGAACAGTCTTTTGGACTCTGTGGGAGAGGGAGAGGGTGGGAAGATTTGGGAGAATGGCATTGAAACATGTAAAATATCATGTATGAAACGAGATGCCAGTCCAGGTTCGATGCACGATACTGGATGCTTGGGGCTAGTGCACTGGGACGACCCAGAGGGATGGTATGGGGAGGGAGGAGGGAGGAGGGTTCAGGATGGGGAACACATGTATACCTGTGGTGGATTCATTTTGATATTTGGCAAAACTAATACAATTATGTAAAGTTTAAAAATAAAATAAAATTTTAAAAAAAAAAAAAATGCAGTATCCCCCAAAAAAAGACCTGAAGTAGCCAAAAATAAATAAATAATAATAATAAATTCTAAAAAAGCAATGATTAAACTTTTCCATATATTGTTCCTTTTAAAAAAATATTTGCTAACAGTTGCAAAGTAAATTCTCCAAACTATTTCCTCACTCACATTTTTCAAGTGAATAATAAATAAAAAAAATCAGAATCCACTCTGCCATGGAAGTCTCTTCTTTCGCCAAAATAATTATCAGAGGGAAGACCATTTCTTTTAACACTTTCTGCTATTAGCATGTCCAGCTCAGTATCTTTTTAACACATGTATTACTAAAATGATACACAAAATTAAAACATAGTTAGAAAAATAATGCTTTTGTCAGGTCGTAAATGGTGATACCTACCGAAGGGGATGTTTCTTGTCTTCTTAGAGATACCTCACTTTCCTTAGCTGCTTGTTGGCGCAACAAAGCTTTGAGTTGATTAACTATGGAGGAAAAGCAATAGGTTTATTCACCTTATTTTAAATCCATAGTTTATCATCACCCATCTATCCTTCCATCAGTCTAACAAATGTTTGTGTATTATGCATCACAAAATGTGCTATTGACAGACACAAAAACAAACATGAGAAAATCTCTATCATTTAAGAGGTAAGAATCCACTGAGCAAGAGATATATAACTAACAGATATAAAACAAGATTCAGTTCAGTTCAGTCAGTTCAGTCGCTCAGTCATGTCTGGCTCTTTGCAACCCCATGAATTGCAGCACACCAGGCCTCCCTGTCCATCACCAACTCCCAGAGTTCACTCAAACTCGTGTCCATCGAGTCAGTGATGCCATCCATCCATCTCATCCTCTGTCATCCCCTTCTCCTCCTGCCCCCAATCCCTCCCAGCATCAGAGTCTTTTCCAATGAGTCAACTCTTCGCATGAGGTGGCCAAAGTATTAGAGTTTCAGTTTTAGCATCAGTCCTTCCAAAGAAATCCCAGGGCTGATCTCCTTCAGAATGGACTGGTTGGATCTCTTTGCAGTCCAAGGGACTCTCAAGAGTCTTCTCCAACACCACAGTTCAAAAGCATCAATTCTTCGGCGCTCAGCTTTCTTCACAGTCCAACTCTCACATCCATACATGACCACAGGAAAAATCATAGCCTTGACTAGACGGACCTTTGTTGGCAAAGTAATGTCTTTGCTTTTCAATATGCTATCTAGGCTGGTCATAACTTTCCTTCCAAGGAGTAAGAGTCTTTTAATTTCATGGCTGCAATCACCATCTGCAGTGATTTTGGAGCCCCAAAAAAGAAAGTCTGACACTGTTTCTACTGTTTCTCCATCTATTTCCCATGAAGTGATGGGATCAGATGCCATGATCTTCGTTTTCTGAATGTTGAGCTTTAAGCCAACTTTTTCACTCTCCACTTTCACTTTCATCAAGAGGCTTTTGAGTTCCTCTTCACTTTCTGCCATAAGGGTGGTGTCATCTGCATATCTGAGGTTATTGATATTTCTCCCAGCACTCTTGATTCCAGCTTGTGCCTCTTCCAGCCCAGCATTTCTCATGAGGTACTCTGCATATAAGTTAAATAAGCAGGGTGACAATATACAGCCTTGACATACTCCTTTTCCTATTTGGAACCAGTCTGTTGTTCCATGTCCAGTTCTAACTGTTGCTTCCTGACCTGCATATAGGTTTCTCAAGAGGCAGGTCAGGTGGTCTGGATTATAAGCTCTAAATCTACCTATAAGAAGCTCTAGGTCTACCTATAATGCTGTAAGAAGAGGAAGCACGTTAATTGTGCCTGTTTTCACAGAGAAGAGAGTGTGAAGGATGTATAGGAGATCACCATGCAGAAAAGGGTGAGAAAAAAACAGTTTGAACACATGGCTCATGCAAAGCAGAGAAGCGTGACCATAGGGTGGCATGAATAGAACATGGCTTGTAAGATGAATAGTTGAAAGGAAGACAGAAAAATGAGGCTGGAGAGGCAGCTTGGAATTACCTTAAGAAATCACTGCTTTGATATCCTATAGGCATAGGGAAGTCAAAGGGGAAAAGAAAAAGCAACGGAACTAGATTAGTTGCTTTGTGTTTCTTGACTAAAATCCTAGCAGTAGAGGACAGACTGGCGTCGTTACTATATGGAGTTTAAAGAATTCACTGTGTCATTCAGGTTAGGACTGACATTCACACTTACCGGCGTGGCTGTGTTGTAGTTCTCGCCAGGCATTTCCAGCATCCTCATTTCCTACACTGGTGTTAAAAGAAGGATCTAGCATATCTTCTCCAACGGTGACATCACCTTCTCTCAGGGCACATTTCAACTGGTGAATGCTTCTATTTGCACGTTCTGCAATAGCATGATGAAAATCAGAGCCAGTGAAATCCGGGTGACCAAATGAACATGGACTTGAGAAGACATTTTCTAAAGGAAAAGCAATCATTTCTGATACTTTGTGGGACAAAAAAAAAGCATAGCTTTGCTTCTAGCTTGCTGAGGAACATGCCAGAGGAAATGTGAGATTAAGTTCATGGGGCAGAGGTTAGACTTAGTGATCTCTAAGCTCCCTGACACCACTGTGACTGACATTCACTGTATATAGCTCTACTGCCAAGGAGGACTGAACTGGAGAGCTTTCCCCCTCTTCACACTCCCAAACAGTAATCTCACAGAGGAGGCGCTATCCTGACTCCTCAATGCCTAAGACTCCCCTACACCTTTTGGCACGGTGTGGATAGGCAAGACTGGCAAGAAGGATTCCACCACATCCAGTTCCTACCCAAAGAAACCTCCTTGTCCCTGTGGGCCACATGGCCCTCTAGCATCAAGAGACAGCTGACCACCTGGCCTAGATCTGAACAAGATTTGAATAGCTGATGTGCTTAGAGCAGTATAGTTGTACTTATATACTGTACTTAGTATAGTTGTACTTATATACTGCTGGCTGACTACATCTTATGTAGAAATTCTCGGTTACTATGCCTGATTACCCTTAGAATTGAAGTTTAAACTCACTACCACAGACTTAACATAAATAGTCTAAAATTAAGTATTTTAAGGTCTATTACTCTAGTAGTTCATCTCTAAAAACAGCCCCCAAAGAACCCACCCTTACATCCTTGTGCTCTCCCAGGTTGAAACTTAGTGGATCTGTAACCTGCACTCACCAAGAAAATGCACTGGAAGGAACATGACGCCTGGCCCGTCACATCTTTAAAATGTTTGGTAGCTGCTGCTTCTACCCTCTTGGAATGTTGGTTTTTGTGAGCCCCAAGCCACTAAGTAGGAAGTCTGGCTACCCTGCTAGAGAGACTCTGAAGAGGCCATATGGAAAGGAGAGCCCCTGAGATCACCACAAGGAGAAGGAAAGAAGCCCAACCCCATTAACAGTCTGGCAGAGTCTCCTGATGACTCCAATGCCAGAGGTCATCTACCCACAGTGCATGAAAGAGACTCGAAAACTGCCCAGCTGGAGTCTGGTAAAACCATAGATCTGTGAGAGACACTAAAAATGTTTTTGGTGGTTGGTTTCTACCATCAAGCTTTAGAATGACTTGTGTGTGGTGTGTGTGTGTGTGTGTGTGTGTGCTTAATCGCTCAGTCATGCCCAACTCTTTGCAATCCCATTGATTGTAGCCTTCCAGGCTCCTCTGTCCATGGAAATCCTCTAGGCAAGAATACTGGAGTGGGTTGTGCTTGATAAGCAGCAAAAGGTAACTGAAATAATTATTCACTGAAATACTCACCCAAAAACATCTTTAGCAAAGGATCCAAGTCTTACATTAATAACAGAACTATATACTAATATAGTAACGATACTGTGCATGTATGCTCAGTCGCTACAGTCATGTCTCTTTCGTGACCCTATGGACCATAGCCCTCCAGGCTCCTCTGTTCATGGGATTCTCCAGGCAAGAATACTGGAGTGGGTTGCCACGCCCTCCTCCAGGGGATCTTCCCCACCCAAGATCAATCTTGCATCTACTGCATTGCAGGCAGATTCTTACAGGTGAGCCACTGGGGAAGCCCCAGTAATGATACTGTATTATATGTTAATACTATGATATACTAATGACACTAGACATGACATTACTAATAACTCTATCCTGTTTTATGGATTTTTTTACATGTATGACAACTGGAGAATCAGGCAATTGATGGGTAATTTCATTAGTTAAAGACCAGACACTTTTTCAGGTTTAAACTTGTTACTTCTGCTAATCTCTTATAATTAATTCTCCAGTTCCAATCTAGAAACATTAACTGTAACAAAAAATGTTCCTTTTACATTAGAGCTGAGACCCAGGTTTCGGTCATCATTTTTAAATGTTGACATCTGTATTTGAAAGTTATCATTAATTCATGTATTTATTAAATATTTATATACAGCTAACATAGAAATTTACATTAGAAAAAAGTGAATTCCCATGCAAGTTCATGTACTGCTATTATCCATCTCAAATGGATTCTATCAAAATAATTCTTAACATATTCAGAGGATACCTTTTTCTAAGTAAAATCTTTCCCTAATTCAGAGCAATGCATAACAATAACACCAATGAAGTTCTTTCTTCTGATCTAGGCTCTTTCTTGACAAGTTAGACCTACTTCTTTTGTATGCAGGAGAAAAACTCCTCTTCTTTAATACCTACAAGAGAATCCTAAGAAAGCTAAAAAATGAAAAATCTTTTCATTACCCATCATGGATGAAAATATATTTATAAATATATATTCTACAGGACCTTGAAAAATAGATTCTATTTCCTTTAAGCTCATTAATTTGAATGTGTGAAAGACAAAAATAACCAAAACTTAATAGAAAAAAATATTCTCTATCTTAAAAAATCTCTAATATAGGTCCTTCACTTACAGCAACTCATTTTCCCCTTGAGTAAACTAAAAAAATAGGTCTTTTAGGTCAGGGTTCGATAATCTACACGAGACCCAATAAATTTATCACCACAATTTTCTCCACACCAATCCTATTTCCACAGAGACCTTTCTCTGACAGGAATTTGGTATTGATAACTAACCAAGCCTGGCCTCCTTTTATTCCTCATGAGTTTTAAAAAGTCTAGATAAGATGCATTCCTGGTTTCAATAAAATGAGAAGCGGCAATATTTTTTTAATAACTCAGTATTTTCTAAAGAGAATCAGTGAATCTCTTTGTCTTGATTATTTTAATAAAGCTCTCTTCATTTACATAAAAAAAATAAAGAGACAGGTTAAAGGAAAAGGAAATATCGAAGTGTTACAATTTTAGACTTATGCACTGATACCTAGGAATAAAGCACTTATCTTCACTGCATCCATTAAAAGGAAACAGAGGGTTTGAATTACACTAAAAGTAGGCTCTGTGGAGCCATCAAATGACTTCATCTATAAGACAAAGGATAATTACTTATTTATACTTAATCTAACTAAAAGCTAACAAGCTGTATTAGGAAAAGGAAAGGAAATCTGAAAAAAAAATGTGTACTTGAAAATTCCTACAGGTAGAGTTCTTTCATCAGCTTACAATAATGGGAGAGTTTTATGAGGCCATTTAATCCCTTTGCTGATATTCCTGTTTAATCTTTTAGAATTTTTATCATTTAAAGACTATGTGTTAAACTGTACTATGAAAATAGTACTATGTGAAATACTAATATATTGAACTCAACAACTATCCCAGTTTTCTTAGTGATTACACAAGGTCTGGGTATTTTTGCAATGAATGATTTCAGTTGCTAGAATCAGAGACGAAGAGAAGGAATTTGCAAGGACTGTATCCTGAAACTAAAACTAAGGAGGTAAGTGATATTTTAAAGTCATTTCAAGAGTACATTTTAAAACATGCTAAACACTTTTCAAATACATACATACTAACATAATTATATACACTGCAACAGACAAACAGAATTAATCCCTTGGAATAACAACACTCAGATCTTTCAAGACAGACAAAACCCCATTGCTTTTCAACTGGAGCCATTGCAACTGGTCTCATAATCCTTATTAAGAACACTATTCCCCAGATGCCATTAACTGCTGCTTCTTGTTGTTGTTTAGTTGCTAACTCATTTCCGACTCTTTTGTGACCCCATGGACAGTAGCCTGCCAAGGATGGGATTTCCCAGGGAAGAATAGAGGAATGGGTTGCCATGTCCTTCACCAGGTGATCTTCCTGACCCAAAACAGAACCTGCATCTCCTGCACTGGCAGGCGCATTCTTTACCACTGAGCCACCAGGGAAGCCCTAACCCCATTCTGCTTACATGTGAGGAAGCCAGATTAGATAGGAGGTTCCAGTTAGGGTTTCCTATCCCACTGTTAATGGGCATAGCTTTATCTATCTATAACCACGAGTGGGGAAGAATACTCAGTTCCTCTTCTCTCCTGAGAGGATACTGACAGATTTCACAATACATCCTGATTTCTTCTTCTCAGAATCAACCACAGGCTGAATACAAACTTAATTACAAATACAAACAGAAATACAACCTCTATGTCCTACAACCTCTATGTCCTACAGAATTGCATGAATATAAATGTAAGATCTCTGCTAGTCCACTATCCAAATATCAATCAATACAATGAGCACTGAAAAGGTTTTTAACCTGCTGACTGCCAACAAATTTGTCTGTTTCATTCATTTTTGTAATCTAGTTGCTCTACTTTCCAACTCCTAGCTCAACACTCAGCCTCTCTTCATCAAGATGTTTTTGAACAAAAAGGAAAATATGTCCCTGTATACCAAGGATCATCACTTACATACGTACTGTGAATTATTAATGTCTACATTCTCCATCTGTACTGGGAGATGTGAATGAGAATTATCCTGGTGACAAGGAGGCAGAACCGCACCCAGTGAAGTGCCCAGCTGTCTCTGAGAAAACATGCAATGAACCATACCTCCTCAGGCTAAGCATGAGGCGACCTGCAATTCTCAAAACAAGCTTAGATCTGGGAAGACAAGCAGAAAAATGAAACCACGGCCAGATAAGAGACGCATGTGTCCATCCACACTTGACTGGGCCTCAGCTAGTTCGGGGGATTGTTATCACTGTTTATTGGGGGACTGACAATTAGTGTGACCAAGATGAAAACAGCATTAATCCAAAATTAGAAAAAACAGTTTTGTAATTGGCAATTACAATGATTAAGGAGACTAAAAGTTGTATGTAGAAACTACAAAACTCAAAAAAAATTACTATCGTCCAAGACTCTAATAGTTGAAAAATGTGTTAAAACTGGATGGTACCAGAAGTGAAAGATAATCCAAATAAGAATGTAAACATCTTTAAGAGCAGTGTCTGGAAGATCATTAATGATGGATGGATGTTGGGAAATCAAGATTCACTGTACGCATTACGAGGGACGCACCTGGTTCTTTTTTTTTGTACCAACTGAGAATATTTATGCACCTGTCACTTTCCTATTAAAGAAGTTATCCTAGCCAGACTGGCAGAACTTAGGTACAATTATCAGCCAAAACAATCTGTATCCTTAATTGCAATTATTCTCAAGCACGGTTCTCACAAAGCAAATGCTATGAGTAATAACCTTTCTACTTCTAGATCATGGTTCTCAGTCTCAGCACTACTGATATTTGGACTTGGTAATTCTTGACTGTAAGGGGATATGTTGTGGTTGTACAGCAGCATCCCTGGCCTCTACCCACTAGATGCTGGTAAAACTTCCCTGCCAGGTATGACAATCAAAAGTGCCTCCAGACATTACCAAATGTCTTCTGGATGGAAAAAAAAAGTCACTCTGATTGATAACTGCTGGTTTATAGTAATAAAACAAGATAGCCAGTGCTCAGTTTTGAGGAGAGACTACCCACACTGCTACACCGGAACTACAACTTGATGAAAAGCGGTCAGGACACTGAGCTATTCTACCACTGTGGGAGGCAGCACACAAAACCCATCGCCATCACCACCAAGATGAGGCACTTCTGACCCAGGTGTCAGGAGTTGTTACACCTACTGTGATCAAGAACTTGAAATTCATCTTTAGTTTCATTTTGTTTCCAGGACTAATACATGAAGCAATTGTTATACTCTATGGCTATTTTTTAGGGCTTCTTTAGTAATAATTCCTTTAAATGTTCCAGTGGGCCTTGATGAAGCTCTCCAATAATCAAAGCTCTTTAGCAAGCACACAAGCATGTTTCAAGTTACCTTTCCTCCCTTTTGTCTCTCAGAGGAGTATCACTAAGTGAAAACTGGGAAAATCTTAGCATAAACTGGTGAAATGATCAGAGGTTAAGTCTTTTAAAAAAATCTCAAAAGCTTGAGAAACAAACTGGTCTCTTCTTTTCTGCACAAACATGTCTAAGAAGTGAAAATGCCCTTATAATCTTGTAGCACCAAACCATTGTTTTGGTTCTACATTATTTCATGGATGATTATTTACTTATAAAACATGCTTTGGGGGCTGCTAAATCCTGTCTTTTGTTTATTTTACCTCATTAGTTATAGGGAGGAGAAAATGGAAATGCTACTACTTTTTGGTATTCTGGTAAAAGAAATAGTCTTAAAAGTTAAAACTACTAAGAACAGCCATGTAAGTATATAAAACAAAAAAAGAATATATGTAATTTAAATTTTATTAGCAAAAAAGTCATTAAATGCTTGAAAAATTTCATTTGCATTACCAATCCTTATTTATTAATAGCCAAATCATTGTATTTCTTTATTTTCATAATGAATGCTTCCGGGGCCTTTCTTACACTGTTGCCTGTCTTGGTCTCTGTGAGGCTGATAGTTAAATAAGCAAACATTAGCCATAGACAATGTGTGTGAGTGTGCGCCTAAATATTTTAAAATTTTAGAACACATTTAAGAACAGCAAAAACAAAAAAGAAGAAATACAAGTTTGATGAGTAAAACTGAGGAAAAGAGGAACTTTTACTTAAGTTATATACATGTTTCCTTAAGTCTGCCAAAGGTCCAGATGACATCACTGCTGGTTAATTCAGTGACCAAATTATGGACTAGTAAGATTAACATCAGCTTTCTACATATGTATCCTTCTCTGGAATGAAAAAAAAAAAACCAACAAACACTTGTTTATATTTTACTTATGTACAATTGGCACATCAGTGTTATTTTCAGTTTTATCAAACTAAATCAACTAAGATCACCCCCCCCAAATTTTATATTTTCTTCCCATATTCAACTTCTCACTTTCCATGAACCTAGTTCCTTAATCTCATAAGGAAACACAACTTTTTATCATTCATGTGATCCAATCCAGTGTTGATAAAAGGGACATTACAGATCTAGAGATCTGAGATAGTGGCTGAAGGGGAACCAAGCTCTCACATATTTTGCTTGACCCACATAGTATAGGATGAAGGGAAAAGAATAAGAGAAAGGGAAGGAAGAAAAGAGGGAAAGAGCAAGAAAGTACCTGCAATGTTTGCAGGAAAAGCATAAACTGCCCAGTTTGGCCATAGCCTCACTGTTCCCAGTGTCTTCCACTGACTTCATCACACATTTTGTCATCTCCTTGGTTCCTACTGGCAATAATCCTACCTCCTAGTCCAAACTTTCATATTCCAGATGAGGAAACAAGAATCCAAGAACAGTTTATCAACTTGTCTAAGGGAACACAGATGGTTATTAGAAAAGCAACAGTAAGAATTGGAACTTGGATCCTAGTTTTGTATTCTTTTCTCTGACTCCATCATACTCTTCCATAAATTCAATCTAGAGCCTAAAATAACAAAACGTTGAAAGAAAAAGGAGGAATTACCATATAAAATGCATACAGAAAGTAAATGATGCATTCCTGTTTCAGTATAAGTTTGTTCCACTTCTTTATGCCCAATCAAAGTGGCCAGGAAGTTGGAGAATAGGTGAGTAATGAATACAGGCATAAAACTGAATCCACAGCTAACACTGCAGCAACAGTCGAAACATAATTCAGTTGTTAAGGTTGGGACACTGAATTTCTAACAAGTTCTTGCCTTCTTTCCAACATCATATTACTACATTCAATTGTATAGAATTTAAACAGCCTGAATCTTCTGTTATACTATAACAGAACTAGTTTATTTTATACCTCATGACCTTGTACTATGATGTGTTAAATTTAGAGGAGGGGTATTTGCTATACTTCACAATTACCAATATAATTCTGTGGGTCTTGAATTTTAGATGCCTAAAGAGTGTATGAACACTTAACCATACTTGGGCAAGTCACTTTTCATTCTAGATTAAACTGTGACTCCCAGGATACCTAGGATATGTTCACCACTGAAAATAAACTTTTAGATCATCTACTATGTAGGTGTACATTACAGATCTGTAGGACAATGAAGCTTTCTGGTTTGTCTGCCAGAACTGTTACTTTGAAGAAGAGTCTTTATACCATTCCAATTCTCAGTGAGGGCACAGACAATCCAAAGCAAGAATTATCCCCAGAGGGTGACTACATGTTAAAGGCATCAGGGAAAGAATGAGTGGTGAATATGGAGTCTGTAGATGGCTCCATTTCCATGGCTGCCATGGGATCATCAGACTCAAGCAGAGGCAAGAATTCACTTAAGTTTCAAAAGCAAGAAAGCAACACTGACTCTGCTTTTTACATCAGAACTTCAAATTCTTCATATACTATTCATATACTTCATATATGTTAATAGTATATATTCATATACTATTAACAGAATAGTTCCAAATATTATATTTAAAGTAAAGAAAAGAGGAAAAGCTATAAAAACAAGAAACTATCATGGGGAAACTGTAAAACCATTTTGCATTTTTAATGTCTACTTCCTGGCTAAATACAAATGAAAGAATTAGTAATGATTACATGTATAGTTATTGAGGTAACCAGAGAAATAACTTGTGAGGAAAGATCAAGAATATGACCTTTTCTTTAAGAATGAACTAGACAAGACATTTTGGGGAAGTAATGGTGAGTAGGAAAAAACAAAAGAACTTTTTGCATTTTATCTGATTTGTATAGTAACACAATTCTAGAGTTGTCAGACACAAATGCTTAAAATAATGAAGTTTCATATACAAAATAATGCCATCATACTGTGTTTATTCAGAAACACACATTTTGACTTTAAACGGGAATTATCCTATCTAAAAGTGGTCATTTATAATGTGTGAAGTGAAGAACTTCTGATCGTGCTTCTCTTCAGTATTCTGTTTTGTTTCCTTCCATAAGCTGTTATATAAACTATTTAATAAATAAACATAAAAATTAAAATGCTGCTAAATAAATGACAAGTGCTGAAAACCAATGAAAATTTCCTAGTTGCATTCTCAATTTATTGTTAAAACTATCATTAAAAATTAATAACAAACTTTTCTCTGCTTTGTTTGCTCTTGATTATGTTTTTACTATCTTATATTGTTATAACTTGCCTGGAAAATCCCATGGACAGAGGGGCCTGGTGGGCTGCGGTCCATGGGGTTGCTAGGAGTCGGACACAACTGAGCAACTTCACTTTATTTTTTCACTTGCATGCATTGGAGAAGGAAATGGCAACCCACTCCAGTTTTCTTGCCTGGAGAATCCCAGGGACTGGGTAGCCTGGTGGGCTGCCGTCTATGGGGTTGCACAGATACGGACACGACTTAAGCGACTTAGCAGCAGCAGCAGCAGCAGCATTGTTATAACACTAAATTTTTATTTCATTTTAAAATATCTTATCTTTGAATAAGAACTCTTCACTCTATAATTACTGAAAGCAGTATTGTGGGTATTAAATATATGAATTCCCTGGTGGCTGAGACGGTAAAGCATCTGTCTACATACAATGCAGGAGGTTGTAGACTTCTACTACAATGTAGATTGTAGATTGAACTTCCCCGGGTTCGATCCCCTGGAGAAGGAAATGGCAATCCACTCCAGTACTATTGTCTGGAAAATCCCATGGACAGAGGAGCCTGGTAGGCTACAGTCCACGGGGTCACAAATAGTCGGAGACAACTATAACAGTTTGAAATTAACTGCATCAAAATGCCTAATATTAAATAGTCTCTAATGTTTAAATAAAGGTTCATACTAAGGTTAAAGGAGAAGAACTAGGAGGAACATAATGGAAAACAGAATTTTTTTTTAACCAACCTCAAAAATTAAATGCCACTGGTACTATCATTCTGCACAGTATTTTATTGTTTTCAAATGAAAAGTTATAAGTGGTTATTTCTGTATCTAACACCTCTTGAAATATCAGTAGGCTGATGAAGATATTCATCCAGACCAATGATTTTACTCTTGCAGTTTGAATACTGAGAATGTTGACAGTTTATAACACTGCTGACAGATGGAAACAATACGTAATAACCTTTCAAAGTCTAGACTCACTAGATTCAGGTCTCTTATCTCCTAAAAAAATCTTCATTTTGCCACAAGTACCAATTATAAATTGCAGCTAACATTTAATGAGGGCTTATGTGTCAAGTACTGATCTTGACCCTTTTTTTTTTTATTGTGATAATCTATAGCTATTTTACTGTCCTTCACCCCATTAATCCAAAGTCTCCCTGAGGACAGTCACTTTGTCTAGTTCCTTATGATATCCCCAGCATGTGGTATGGCTAACATATAGTAGGCACTAAATTAATGAGTCAACATTTTAAATGCTTTAAATATTTTTAAAGCTGTTGGTCATGACCTAAAGGGTTAAGAAAATGCAAAGGAACAGAAAGTAGAGTGAATTACTTCTAGTAGAATAAATATCCTTTAATGAAACTTTTAGTCTGTATGCATGCGCGCATGTTCAGTGGCTAAGTTGTGTCCAACTCTTTGCGACTGTATGGATAGTAGCCTGCCAAACTCCTCTGTCCATGAGATTTCCCAGGCAAGAAAACTGAAGTGGGTTGCCATTTCCTTCTTCAGAGAACCATTCCGACCCAGGTATCAAACTCCCGTCTCCTGTGTTTTATGCATTGGCAAGCAAGTTCTTTACCACTAAGTCACCTGGGAAGCCCAAGCCTATATGAATACGACCCATATAAAATATATTTTTACTTATGGCTAAGAGTTAAAAAAAGTCTGAAGAATCACTGCTTTATTTGAATTATTTCATTTGCTCCTCACAAGAACCATGTAGATAATATCATAACTTCTACCTTAAAATAAGAGAAATGAGGTTTTCTAGATGTTATATGTGATGTTCAAGACGATAGACTATCTACGTCACTTTTATTAATGATGTCACGATTACTATTGGTGAAACTTTAGTTAATTCAGATTTTCTTATGATACTCATAGGGTACTATAGTAAGAAAATCTGAATTAACTAAATAAAGTTTCAGTAATAGTAACTGAGACATGATTAATAAAGACAAACATAGGCTTTCAAGGCAGACAAGTCTGATTGAATTTAATACCTGGTTCTGCCACTAACCAGCTATGTTGGCTTTGGCCTAACTTAACCTCTTTGACCTCTATTTCCCCATGTGTAGAAGAGGGACAGTCATACGGTTGTAAGTTTTTAAGTGATTTAATGTATGTAAATAGCCTAGACCACTAAATAGAAGCTGTTGTAATGAAAATAATTATTACTGGGTTCCCCGCCCCCCCGGGTCCAATAAACCACATTCAATTTTACACATATTTTGAATGTGTAAAGAGCGCATCAGGAATTTACTGGACTATAAAGAGAGGTATGAGAACTGGACAGAACAGGCATAGAGCCGTCCAAGAGTTTCTGCGGGCCTCAGGTAAAAAAGATGCCCAAGACAATCAGGGAGTTGGTTCAGGTCACTATGGGAATCAAGGGAAACGACGCTGCTTAAACGTAAAAACAAACACAACTATTTAATCCTTCCACAGCAACATCCATCTTCTTTCTCTGCAGTCTGGCAAAGGCTGAACCAAGGTGTCAAGAATCGCACCAGGTCAGCTCCCAGCCACGAGGTCCTGGTATCAAGGGGCTAGGGCACAGAGATTCGGAGAAACTCACCCCGGAGACTACGTTGATACTGCCCCAGAATCTCCTCCAGGGTAGAGTTCTCCGGGGACTTCGCCATGCACACACTCGGGGGCCACAGATGGAAGTTGCGTGGGGAAGTGTCCAGTGTCCTCCCCTCCAAGAATAAGAGGCCTCAGCCCCCACGATGCGCCTGCCTGCTTCCTGCAGCTGCTGTCACAGGGGAGCAAGGAATCCCGGAGATTTCGGGCCTTTTTCCACCCTCGGGCCCTCGTGGTGGACGTCGGAAGCTGTAGTCCTCAGTGTCTAAGTCTACAGTCTCGAAGTTCCTACGAACCCGCCCAAAGACTACAATTCCCAGAGGGCAACGCGCTCGAAGCTCACGCTTTGGCGGTTTGGCGACCAGATCCGGTTGCCAAGAGACTGCTTGGAGGCTCCGCCCATTTCTGTAGCCCAGTCAGGCTTAGTCCTGCCTTCATCCCATCCTGCTGTCTGGACCACCTAACTGACAGAAAGGGCTCGTTGAAAGGCTTTATTCATTCTTCTAAATTCACTAATATGCAGTTGATCCTTGAGGATTCTCAACAGCGCAAATAACGAGCTCCTACACCCTTCAGCCTCAACATCTCTCAACTCTGCTAAATAAATTTTCAAGAAAAAGCTCTGAATTTCCCAAACGGTGTAGATCGTGAAAGCGGCTGACACTAGCAATCTTATCAAGCCCAGCGACCCGACAGCAGCTTGGAGTTGGCGCACTGCCCGCTGGGAACTGTAGTCCCAGCCCGTTGCGGTCCCAGCTAAAGCCCGGGTCCTGTTCATTGTTGAAGCAGGTCTTCGGCGTACGCCTGCGCAGTCAGCAGCTGGAGAGGCCTGCGGTTGAGACCCCCCGCACAACTCCTTTTCATTGTCTGTGCTCGGCGCCTGCGCAGTAGGAATTCGCCGGGACTGGGCCGGAGCAGGGGTAGGGCCGGGCTCCTCGCCCTCTCCCCAGGCGCCTGCGCACTGAGCGGCCGCTCCTTGCCGTTACCGCTATGTGCGGAGCGTGTGTGGAATAACGTTATTGCCCAGCAGCGCCGAGGGGCCCAGAGCTCGACCGCGGCGGCGGCGGCGACGACGACAGGGTGGGGGAGGACGCTTGCGAAAGACTCACGGGACGCGGCGCGCCCCGCCCCCCCGTCCGGTCCCTCTCAGCAGTGAGGGGTAAGTGATGCGCTCTAATGCCGTCGCCGCCGCCTTTCCACACCCTGCTCTTCGGGTTTGCAGCGGGGGCTCGGGCGCGGCCCGCAGCGGGCGAGGGTGCGGGCCAGCGGCGAGGGGCGCTTCCCCGGGGCTCCGCGCGCCGCCCCCTCCCCCGGACCTGGGACTCGGCGGGGACGCCCATCCCCCCATAGTTCCCCCCCCCCGACCCCCAACCCCGCGTCCAGCGGCCCGGCTTCCCTTGCTAGTGTCCACGTATTGAGTCGTCTTTGGCTGTCTTGGCTTTGTGCAGCCCCCTCCGCCCGAGCTGTTTGCAGGGGTGCGGGCGGAGCAGTGGAGGGAATGGCTGCGCTGCAGCTGGAAAAGGGGTTTTTTCCCGGTCTGAGCAGCTCCCGGTGTCGACCCTTTTGGGTGGTTGGTTTTGGGGTGTGGGGCGGTTTGGAGAGGTTTGGCAAAGAACATTTTGGACGTGGTGGGAGGGCGTGGAAGATGTGGTGTCAGTCAGCCCGCCGGGCCACAGCACCCGCGCAGGCTGTGGCTCCGTAGTAACCCGGGGGAGGAGAGAGTGGCTTCCTGTCGACTTCATTGTCCTGAGATTCAAATGTGGGCTTTGGTATGGGTCCCTTCATTTCTTCCAGGGAAAGAAGAATTAGCAGCTGCCTAACCAGGGGCGGGAAGATGTGGGATTTGGATCCTAAGTCATAAAATCTGTTTTTGCGGGGTTTTTTTTAGTGTTTAGAGGAGTTTTGTTTTCTTTTGTTTTTTGAGAATGTAAGCTCCAGGAAGGCAGGGACAGTGCCTATCCAAGCACTGCCAAGGTGATCCATGTAAAATTACTAGATCACGATGAAGAAAGGACTAGGAAGGGCCTGACGACAAAGCTGTTTGTGTAGCAGGAAGATGAACCAGCAGAATGTTTTTTCATTGGGTGGGTAACGCATTTACGTTCCTAAGGGAATAGGGTAGGCTACATCTTTCCGTTTTGTTTTTTAAGCATTCAAAATTAAAAATAGGCCTGGTACATTTCTGTTTCTGAATTTTTAAATGCATGTTTTTATTCTCTTAATGAAAATTTACCCGCTTGGGAGAAATGTAGTGAAATAGATGATGTACTTGATTGAAAATGCATCGTTTAAAATGATTTTATTGTTAAGCTTACAGTGCATACAGTCGTTTACTGGCATTAAAACCAGCGAAAGAGATTGAAGCAGGAAGGGGAGGACCCGGTGGAGGAATGATGTGAAAGGAGGGAGTTACATTATGAATACAGTATCCAGATCTTCACTAATATAACCTTAGCAGGGCATGTGCAATGATTTAGGAATTCTACTCTGAAAATACTACATTGCACGTTACAAACCATTTTTATTTTTCTGCCATTTCTTTAAATAGTAAAACCAGTGCTGCTTTTACTTTTTCCTAACTTTGTTAATTTTGTTGAAATTTTTTTTGTTTAAAAACTGAAAAATCTAAATGCACTTGACAGAGACGAAGGAAGATACTAAAACTTGGAAAGTCAACTGATTTGTCTGTCCAAGCCCAACTGCTAAAGAAAGGCAGAGTCAGATAAAACCAAGGTCTTTTTTGCAATGTGCTCTTTCATCCGTGTCCCTTGGTCCCCCTACCCTGTCAAAATTGTGCAGTGCTTTTCTGCGTGCTCTTTTGAGTTGTTTGTGACAGTCAAGTTTATTAATACCTCATAGTTGTATTAGTCTAGTCTTTTCTTTTGATGTAGAAGTAATACTAATGAAGAGGAACTTTAGTTTCATAAATTAACTTTCTGATACAGGAAAAGAGGCCTTAAAGTGGACTTTTCATAAAAATAGAAACTGTTGGAATTTCCCCCCTACTTCATATTAGTAACCATATTTTAATGTTATCTTCTGCTATTCAATACTATTTTATAGTATGATCAACTCTATATAAACTGTTAAAAATGAAATTGCTCCATAGGAACTCATGAAGTTCATCGGTCTTAAATTCAGTGAATTGTGTTATATTCAAGTTAAACAAGAGCTTACTGTTTGAGGGAAGGAAATTCACATTGAACTTGTTTATTAAAATTATGCTCTTTTATTCAGTTGATTTTGCCATAAAGTGGTTTTATTGTCTTATACTTTTTATCCTTTAATTCTACATTGTATTTTGATAGACTTTTAAAAGAGAATTAGTATGTCTCTTAAATTTCATCTTACTTAAAAATAATCTGTAATTAAATTCACCATGTGGAATTAAATCAAACTTGAAATGTATTCTACTTTTAAATTTAATGGTGTGCTAGAATTACTTTAATTATGGAAGTAAATAACCATCTGCATGTTTTTCGACTTTACACTATAAAACTATCATACATTGTGTCTATTAGTATGAATATCTAGGTGATTTTAAAAACCTTGTGCTTAAGGATTTGTTTTATTTGTTCCAAGTATCAGTTTCTTGTTTCCTTCTATCTGTTTAAAAAAACCCAAAAGCCTCCCGAAACTAGTTTTATTGTTGCATCTGGTAGTGATCAGCTATCACTTATCTAGTAGTAAATACTGTATATGTTTAAACTTGTTGTCAGTATGATTTTTACTCAACAAAATTCTGTCCCTGAAAAATAACTTGGTATTTTAATTAATGTGTAGTGATTTTCTTTTCTTTATCATGAACATTGGGGGGATAAGCAGTATACTGTGCTTATAAATATCTTAACAGACAGCATGGTATTAAACTGCCAACTGAAATATCTGTATAGTTGTGAATTATTCTGCAAGTATATAAAAAAAGAATTGCATACTGTCTGAAAAAAATTTGGTGGATAAATATTATTGACGGAAGCATTACGTGTTGATGTGTTTCAGTAAGAAATGAGTTTCCTCTAATGGGGAGAAACCTCAGATTATTTTTATTTCATAAACTTTTGTTAATAACTAAGATTTCTAATAACTACCCTTGGTGAAATGGGTCTTTATTTACTCATATTTCTCGAGGGAAGTGCTCAGCAATGAGTTAGCCAGTGTAGGCTGTCTAAAAGATAAAAGAGTAAGAAAACATCTGTCGGTAGTTGTTGTTTGGTTGCTAAGTCATGTCTGACTCTTTGTGACTGTATGGACTGCAGCATGCCAGGCTTCCCTGTCCTTCACTATCTCCCGGAGTTTGTTCAGACTCATGTCCATTGAGTTGGTGATGCCATCCAACCATCCTATCCTCTGTCGGCCCCTTCTCTTCCTGCCCTCAGTCTTTCCCAGCATCAGGGTCTTTTCCAGTGATTTAGCTCTTCGCATCAGGTGTCCAGAGTATTGGAACTTCAATTTCAGCATCAGTCCTTCTAGTGAATATTCAGGGTTGATTTCCTTTAGCATTGACTAGTTTGATCTCCTTGCCCTCTGGTAGTATGTTTGATTAAATTGGATATATAGTCCATTTTAGTTGAAATGATTATACAACAGTATGTTTTTTGGGCAAAATGAATGACATAGCTGATATGTACTAAAGTAAACCCCACTCCTGTTCAGAGGTAGAAAGGAAACCAACAAAAGCAAGGTTATAGAAATTTCTTTCATTCAACAGAGATTATGCGAAGCATAGATGTAGAAATGAATTCCATGCATGCATTACATAGGTTTGAAAAACAAAAAACACAGCAGAGAACAAGTTATTATTTAAGTGTATTGGTGGCTAACAAATAATATAGAAAATACTACCCTTTGGAACATAAATATTTACTGAATACATGAGTAACGTATGTGTGTGCTTAGTTGTTCAGTCGTGTCCTGACTCTGCAACCCCATGGACTATAGCCCACCAGGCTCCTCTTTTCATGGGATTCTCCAGGCAATGAGTAAGACTTACTGTGTATTGAGTACCTACAAAGTGCCAGGCATTTTGTGTGTCTCTGTGTAATTCATGGCAGCTGTTGTATAAGTAAGGTATTATTTTACACTTAAAGTTGAAAATACTTGAGGTCCTGAGTTAGTGAATAATTTTGCCTCTGTGTCATTCATTACTCAGTGGTAAAGCCTATTAACTGAACCTTTGTCTTTTTGACTGAAGCCAAAATTGTTTTCACTCATCTTTTTCAGTAAGTTTAAAAAAATAACATTTATTTCCTTCTAATTCACATTATTTTAGAATCAGAGGAGACTTTAGAAGTCATCTCAAACGATGTGCCATTTATTACTAATCTCTGAGATCTTACTGAGCCCACCTTCTCCACGAGGAACACTTCCATGAACAAATGGCCATAGGATGGCTAATTTAGCTTTTGAAAATTATAATAGAAAGCTCTTATTTAAACTGAGCTAGTATCTGCTTTACTATGTAACTTACTCTATTGGTTATAGTTCTTTTGTTAGATACAGTAAGGTCTTTCTCAATATAGTGGTTCTCTGCCAGGTTTTTCCTTTTCTAAATCAAATCTGCAACCTCTACAGCTTCATATGATACAGTTTCCTTTACCTTCCTCATCTCTATCACTAGATAACTATCAGTCGGTTTCGTCAGTGCTGTTCTTTTTTGTTCACATTTAGTTCTGCAATTGTGGTCTGAACACAGTGTAGTGAAATTATCCCTTTCCTTAATTCAAGCCATTCAGTTGTGTTTACAGTCTAAAATTGTGTTAACTCCAACAACGGTAATATCTTACCAGTTCTAAGCAGAAAAATGCTCTGTGGCTTTTCAAGTTACATTTATCCAATTCAAGGGATTATTTTCTTTTTTACATTCTGTATTTCTACTTTTCTAACGTTAAAATGACCTTTTTTTATGAAAAATAGTGTTGGTAGGTAGTAAGTTTCTTTTGATATTAATCTTTGGGTTTTGTTTTCGTGTTCTTAAATAAACAATAAAAAGTTGGCCTTCTGTTATTTCGCATTTTGTTTCTTAGAAAAATTTGTCTGGAAATCACTGATGTGGTCAATATAAACATGCACCTTTTTTATGTTAGGCTCTTTCCCATTCTGAATATACATGTAGATAATGTTTTTAAGCAATGTTTACCTTTAGCCCTTTTAAATATCATCTAATTGAAGGTAGTTAAAACTTGAGATCTTCTTGAATAATGATTCCGTCATCCAAGGGATTAGCTTCTCTCTTCCTGGCTTTTTGACATTTATAAATTTAACAAGCAAGCCCTCTTATGTCTTTATCCTGCGCATGTATTGGATATAGCCAAGGACATACCATGCAAATTTATAAATAGAAAAAAAGTTACATAAAATATGCTGGAGGAGAAAGGTCACCTTTGTGTGTGTGTCAACAAGGATAATGAAAACCATTTGAATGTTTTGTTTGTTTTTAATTAAAGGGAAAATCATTATATCCTCTAGTACTAAGGGAGTTGGTTGAAGCTTACTGTCTGGTGTGGACGTGGATAATTATATAAAGTCAAGCATAGATGCTGTGAATAAAAGTAAATCAGAGTAAAGGGATAGAGAGTGATGGACTGCTATTTTTTATTTATTCTTAAGTAGTCATTCACATGGCACATTAAAATGGTCCCCCAAAATCAAACTATTTGAAAAATAATGTGAAAAGTCCTCTACCCATCCACCTTATCTGCTGACTTAACCACTTCTCCCAGTCTAATAGGTAACTTTTTAGTGTATCCTTCCAGTGAATTTTTTTTGAATTTAAGTAAATACTGTATATATTTTTATACTATTTACCCTCTTTTACACAAAGATAGCCTCTTTATACAATAGGCTTCAGCAATACGTGAACCTTGAACTTGCAGATGTTCAAGCTGGTTTTAGAAAAGGCAGAGGAACCAGAGATCAAATTGCCAACATCTGCTGGATCATCGAAAAAGCAAGAGAGTTCCAGAAAAACATCTATTTCTGCTTTATTGACTATGCCAAAGCCTTTGACTGTGTGGATCACAAAATTCTGAAAGAGCTGGGAATACCAGACCACCTGACCTGGCTCTTGAGAAACCTATATGCAGGTGAGGAAGCAACAGTTAGAACTGGACATGGAACAGCAGACTGGTTCCAGATAGGAAAAGGAGTACGTCAAGGCTGTATATTGTCACCCTGCTTATTTTAACTTACATGAAGAGTACATCATGAGAAACGCTGGGCTGGAAGAAGCACAAGCTGGAATCAAGATAGCCGGGAGAAGTATCAGTCACCTCAGATGTGCAGATGACACCACCCTTATGGCAGAAAGTGAAGAGGAACTCAAAAGCCTCTTGAATGAAAGTGAAAGTGGAGAGTGAAAAAGTTGGCTTAAAGCTCAACATTCAGAAAACTAAGATCAGGGCATCTGGTCCTATCACTTCATGGGAAATAGATGGGGAAACAGTGGAAATAGTGTCAGACTTTATTTTTTGGGGCCCCAGAATCACTGCAGACGGTGACCGCAGCCATGAAATTAAAAGACGCTTACTCCTTGGAAGAAAAGTTATGACCAACCTAGATAGCATATTGAAAAGCAGAGACGTTACTTTGCCAACAAAGGTCCGTCTAGTCAAGGCTATGGTTTTTTCCTGTGGTCATGTATGGATGTGAGAGTTGGACTGTGAAGAAAGCTGAGCACTGAAGAATTGATGCTTTTGAAGTGTGGTGTTGGAGAAGACTCTTGAGAGTCCTTTGGACTGCAAGGAGATCCAACCAGTCCATTGTGAAGGAGGTCAGCCCTGGGATTTCTTTGGAAGGAATGATGCTAAAGCTGAAACTCCAGTACTTTGGCCACCTCATGTGAAGAGCTGACTCATTGGAAAAGACTCTGATGCTGGGAGGGATTGGGGGCAGGAGGAGAAGGGGACGACAGAGGATGAGATGGCTGGATGGCATCACTGACTCGATGGATGTAAGTCTGAGTGGACTCCGGGAGTTGGTGATGCACAGGGAGGCCTGGCATGCTGCGATTCATGCGGTCGCAAAGAGTCGGACACGACTGAGCAACTGAACTGAACTGAACTGCATCTTGAGAGCTACTATTTTAGAGACTGGTTAGGTAATATCACTCTTTGAGAAAGTAACTGCAGCCATGAAATTAAAAGATGCTTGCTCCTTGGAAGGAAAGCAATGACAAACCTGTGCTAAGTCATTTCAGTCATGTCTCTTTGTGACCCTATGGACTCTTGTAGCCCACCAGGCTCCTCTGTCCATGGGAGTCCCCAGGCAAGAATACTGGAGTGGGTTGCCATACCCTCCTGCAGAGGATCTTCCCTATTTAGGGACAGAACCAGGCTCTCTTATATCTCTTGCATTCGTGGATATTTACCATTAGTGCCTCCTGGCAAGCCCCTGACAAAACTAGACAGTGTATTAAAAAGCAGAGACATCACTTTGCCAGCAAAGGTCCATATAGCAAAGCTATGGTTTTTCTAGTAGTCATGTATAGATGTGAGAGTTGGACCATAAAGAATGCTAAGCCGAAGAATTGATGCTTTTGAATTGTGGTACTGGACGAGACTCTTGAGAGTCCTTTGGACTGCGAGGAGTTCAAACCAGTCAATCTTAAAGGAAATCAACCCTGAATATTCATTAAAAGGACTGTTGCTGACGCTAAAACTCCAATACTTTGGCCTCCTGATGCAAAGAGCCGACTCATTGCAAAAGACCCTGATGCTGGAAAAGATTGAAGGCAAAAAGAGAAGGAAGTGGCAGAGGATGAGATGGTTAGATAGCATCACCAACTCAATAGACATGAATTTGAGCAAACTCCAGGAGATAGTGCAGGCTTGGCTTGCTGCAGTCCATGAGGTTGCAAAGAGCCAGACACGACTTAGCGACTGAACAGCAACAACAACAAGATCTTTCCTAGGTGGATGGATGTGACCACTGCTGCTACTGAGGTTTGAACAGGAGAGACAGTTGTAGTGAGAAGAATTTGTTATCAGGAATTGCCTCAGAGGCATTACTTGTGTGATCTTGAGTTTGTCACAACTTAGTGAGTAAACAGCAACAGGAACAAGATATGTCACTTAATTTCAGAAGTTCAATTTCTTTGTTTATAAAATAAAGCTGGCAATAGTCTAACTACCTCAGAGGTTTATTTTGAAAAACTCATTAGATAGATATAAAAGACAAGAAAGTTGTAATTACATTTAGTGATCCTCTTTCCAGCACCATAAGCGTGGTACCATTTGATAGTGTTAGATTTGAAGAAATGTTCTGGTGCAAGTTCCATCAAGCCCAAAATATCTGTAATGAATGAAAAAATAAAATCTGCCAAGGGTTTTAGTACTTTTTATTTTTAAAGAATGAACTTTTTTCATTTGCTATTTTTATTTTAATGTTTTAAATTTATTATTTTAAAAATCTTTAATATTTATCTCTACTAATTATTGAATGATCAGTTCATTTTTTAGTTCAGAGAAAACACAAGCCTGTAAATTTTACATATACTGGTCTCAGAGTTTCTACTTTTTAAATTATTCATTTTATTCCTTTTCACCAGAGTAAATTCATGAGATAAGTTTTTGTTGTAAAATACAGAGCCTGTGTATATGTGATTTATTATTGTTCTTCTGGATTTTTTTCCTACTATTCTTAATGAAAATTATTAAACATATACAAGGAAATTGAAACAGTTTCATAGTGACTGCTCACATACCTACCATCTTGATTCTGCCATTAACATTATGTTAGTTTTATCACATATCTGGCCATAAACCTTTGTCTATTCACCAATCCCTCTTACATTGATCCATTTCAAAGTAAACTGTAGAGGTATGTTTTTCACAAAAGGGTTCTTAAATCATTTGAAACTGTTTTAGGTTTAAGTTTTCTGAACGTACTTTTGAAATATTTTGTAGTAACCACTGTATTACACTGTATTAACAGTGTAATAACAGTTATTACACTGTAGTAACAGTGTAGTAACCACTGTTACATTAAACAGTAGTTTAAAAATGAAGTACTATTTTTTCAGTACTATTTTTTCAGTTTTTCAGAAAACAGTACACTGTTTTCTATTCCAGTAGTGTTACTGAGGGCTACCCTGGTGGCTCAGCTGGTAAAAATCCACGTGTAATGCAGGAGACCCCCGTTTGATTCCTGGGTCAGGAAGATCCATGGAGAAGGGATAGGCTACGCATTCCAGTATCCATGGGCTTCCCCGGTGGCTCAAATGGTAAGGAATCTGCCTGCAATATGGGAGACCTGAGTTCGATCCCTGGGCTGGAAAGATCCCCTGGAGGAGGACATGGCAACCCACTCCAGTATTAGGGCTTCCTGGGTAGCTCAGCTGGTAAAGAATCTACCTGCAATGCAGGAGACCCCAGTTTGATTCCTGGGTCGAGAGGTTCCCCAGGCGAAGGGATAGGCTACCCACTCTAGTATTCTTGTGCTTCCCTGGTGGCTCAGACTGTAAAGAATCTACCTGCAGTATGGGAGACCTGGGTTCAATCCCTGGGTTGGGAAGATCCCCTGGAGGAGGGCCTGGCAACCCATTCCAGTATTCTAGCCTGGAGAATCCCCATGGACAGAGCAGCCTGGCAGGCTACAGTTCATGGGGTCTCAAAGAGTCCGATACAACTGAGCGACTAAGCAGAGTATTACTGAATTCAGTTTTTCTGTAAATAGCTAGCTGACAAAGTTGACACCAGTGATACACGAAGACAAGATATTCATTGTTTGTATGTTCATTTGTGTGTGTATGGTCTTGAAGAGGAATGGTAGATAGTTTGGTTTTTGTTTTTGATTAAGCTGAAGAGCTATTGAAGGAAACATATCCTGTTTCTCCCATCCAAGTACTAACAATGTCCGACCCTGCTTAGTTTCTGAGATCAGATGAGATTGGGCATGTTCAGGGTGGTATGGCCGTAGAATACACTGTTTCTCTAATCAAGTGATTCTGCTATTTCCTTCAGTCACAAATCCAGAAATGAAATATTTCTTCTCAGTTCAATACCTCACTACCTTGCACTTCCACTATTCCCCTACCCTTCTTTTGTGTGAAAAATTCTGTGTTAGGCCATTCACTAAATATAAGAGCCTTTGCTTGTGGTGAAAGAGCACGGTTCCACATTAAGATTTTAAGTGGTTCCTGTAACAGATTCCAGAGTGTTAAGGATCTACTATATGAATAAAGAATTTAAAATTTGTAAATTGAAGAGGTGTGAACAAATAGAATGCAATTAAATGAACCTTAAATAAAGTAAAATTTAGACATTTATTTGGGGAGGGTGGCCTGAGGACAAGAGAATGGGCTTTTAAGTGTCTAGGAGAAGCAAGTCTACTGATTATTGTTAATAACATTCAGAACATAATTCATTAATAGAACCTGGCACTGTTTTGCTAATGGATTTTAGGTTAATTACGAGTTCATAAGTCTTGTTCACCAAAGATATGATGAAGTTTGTATCAGATGGTTGTTTCAGCAAAGGATACTATCCGACAATCACTTATTTCTTTTTCTGAATTTTCAGGTGTCTAGTTTTGTCACTAGGATTTCTAATCTCTGACTTGCTCTTCCTGTCCTCTCTTTTTCCTGGGTGCAATCTGTAGTTTTTTCCTTCACTCTCAGCATTCTAAATCAAAACATGGTGTATTTCATGTGTGCTCAGTTTCAGTGCAGTCACTCAGTCGTGTCTGACTCTTTGCAACCCCATGGAATGCAGCACGCCAGGCTTCCCTTTGCATCACCAGCTCCTGGAGCTTGCTCAAACTCATGTCCATCGAGTTGGTGATGCCATCCAACCGTCTCATCCTCTGTTGTCCCCTTCTCCTGCCTTCAATCTTTCCCATCATCAGGGTCTTTTCCAGTGAGTCAGTTCTTCACATCAGGTGGCCAGAGTATTGGAGTTTCAGCTTCAGTATCAGTCTGTCCAGTGAATATTCAGGACTGATTTCCTTTATGATTGACTGGTTTGAACTCCTTGCAGTCCAAGGGACTCTCCAGAGTCTTCTCCAATACCACAGTTCAAAAGGCATCAATTATTCAAAAATTCCTGTGCACTAGTACTTTGTAAATTACTTTCTCTTTATTAAATTACAGCCCATTCCCCCCATTCCCTTCTCTGCCATGTTGTCAGTCCAGTGAATCCAAGTTGAAGGGATCTTTTTGAAGTACTAGAAAATACATGGTTTCATGTATGCATTTCTTCAATGATTTATCTAAATAAAGGGAGATTGGGAGAGAGAGTACCTGGGTGGTTGATAGTGCTGTTTATCAAGATAGAACAGAAGGAAAAACAGGTTTTGTTCAGAGGATGGAAAGATGCAATTTTTTTCCAGATTAATTCTGACAGGTGAATGGGCCTTGGAAATGAAAATGATTTACAAGTAATTAGATATCAGGTCTATTGCTTATAAAAGAGGTTTTGGCTTGAAATTTAGAGGTGTCACTTAATAAACTGTATTTGAAGTCCAGTGCATCTGTCCCCAATCTTTTTGGCACCAAGGACTGTTTTCATGGAAGGCAATTTTAGACAATTTTTGTGTGGCAACCTAGATCCCTCACAGTGGGGTTTGCAATCTTGTGAGAATCTAATTCTTCTGCTGACCTTACAGGAGGCAGTAATGTGAGCAGGGGGAGCAGCTGTAAATACAGATGAAGCTTCATCATTCTTGCGCTGCTCACTTCCTGCTCTGCTCGGTTCCTAACATGCTACAGATAGTACCTGTCCATGGGCCAGGGGTTTGGGATCCCGGGGTCCGGTGGCTTCAGTGAAGTCTCAAAGAGAATATATATTGGGAACTAACCTCCTAAAAAATAAAGATTTAAAGAGAAAGTAGCGACTGACCACAAAAGTCAGAGAAACCAAAGTAATGTTTCCAGAAGGTAAGAATGGTCAGAGATATTACGAGGTGATGTAATCAGATCAGATCAGATCAGATCAGTCGCTCAGTTGTGTCCTACTCTTTGCGACCCCATGAATCGCAGCACGCCAGGCCTCCCTGTCCATCACCAACTTCCAGAGTTCATTCAGACTCACGTCCATCGAGTCAGTGATGCCATCCAGCCATCTCATCCTCTGTCGTCCCCTTCTCTTCTTGCCCCCAATCCCTCCCAGCATCAGAGTCTTTTCCAATGAGTCAACTCTTCACATGAGGTGGCCAAAATACTGGAGTTTCAGCTTTAGCATCATTCCTTCCAAAGAAATCCCAGGGCTGACCTCCTTCAGAAATCCCAGGGCTGACCTCCTTCAGAATGGACTGGTTGGATCTCCTTGCAGTCCAAGGGACTCTCAAGAGTCTTCTCCAACACCACAGTTCAAAAGCACCAATTCTTTGGCACTCAGCCTTCTTCACAGTGCAACTCTCACATCCATACATGACCACAGGAAAAACCATAGCCTTGACTAGACGAACCTTTGTTGGCAAAGTAATAGGAATGTTAAAGATCATTGGGTTTACAATTATAAGGATATTTTTGACCATGATTCAGTAAGGCAGTTGAGAGGAAGAGAGAGGACAGAAATTCAGTAAACTGTCAGAAGATATTCAAGAATGTTTGAAAGGTAAGGAAGTTTGTTAGCAAAAACAGACTGTTTTTTAAAGCCTAGCACCAAAAACAAGGAAGGAAAGCACTCTTAGGTAAACTATATACTGTCTGTACTTTATTTTCTTTTTCAAGGTTTTTAAAATTTGTTTCATACTTTCTAATCATTTTAAAAGTTTTAAACAATTTTTTTGTAAACACATTTTCAAGATGTAAAAACTTACATTTAAAAAGGAATAAGCTCTTAGGACATATGATAATATATTTATCCCTTTATTTGAAAGTTAATTTTAGGACATAGATTCTGAAAGGTAAGATGTTCTTAGATTCACTTATATTCCAGCTTTGCTAGTGTATAAGGAGCTAGTTGTCAGAACTAGATTTTTAAAATAAGCTGCTGTCTAAGGGTATCATGCTCAAAATCCAAAAGTTACTTTGGCCTTGGAAATCCAAATTTACTAATATACGTACTGAGTTCTGCTATAAAACTGCTTTCTATCTTTTTTTTTTGATACGTATATATACCATATACTCCTAAAAAGTAAGTTTACCATTTGACAGTATTCAGATATAATGATCAAAATCACTTCTTTAAAATGTATTAAATGTATTCTTTGAAATGATATTCTGATAATGAAGAACCTAATTTTGTAAGCATCTGTTGTTTAATGAATTATATATAATATGTGAAAGAACAAACTTATGGACACAGTAACAGTTGAAGCAGCTATTGAAAATTTTTGGTCAAAGATAGGCTTGATTGCTTATGTAATTTACTAATTTGTATGAATGAATTCTATATATCTTTATCATTGAAAATATCATGCTCATTTGATCAGACCAGAATTTCTCTTTCCAATATAAATTATTTTCATCCTCCTGTTCTGTGTGCTTCTATTCTAACGGTATGAAGTATTTAAGTGAAGTCATCCTTAATGTAAATAATCTGTGATTCCTGTTTATATAAAGTTGATCTAGCTAGGGTACCGACTAGCGGTAGGTGAATATTTGCATTTAATAAAAATTAAGCAAAAAATCTTCTCAAATGCATTTGCCGTATTTCAAGTGCTTAGTAGTTCGCATGTGGCCTGTGGCTCAGGTATTGGACAGTGTAGATGTTAATACAGAACCCTTCTGTCATCATAGTTCTTTTGCACAGTACTGGTATATTTATTAGCATGATTTAACATGAAGGTAAAAAGAAATAGTGCATAATTCAGGCTAGTAATTAGCAACTTATTAAATAGTAAGTGCCTCTCTGATGTATTCACAAAATGTATCCTTGTCTTAAACATATTTTGAGACTTCTAAATTATTTTTTTGATTTCAGTTTTCATCTGTTGTACTGATACTATTATACCACCTCCCAAACAGTTTATTTATAGTGAATTAGAGGAGAAAAGGTAGTGATGATAAGAAGAAAAAGTTGTTTGCTTTTTTTTCAATTGAAGTATAGTTGATTTACAATGTTGTGTTAGTTTCTGGTGTATAGAAAAGTAATTCAGTTATACATATATAAATACTGTTTTTCATATTCTTTTTCACTATGATTTATCACAGAATACTGAATAGAGTTCTCTGTGTTATATAGTAGACCTTGTTGTTTATCGTATACATAATAGTGTGTATCTGCTAACTCCAGCTTCCTAATTTATCCCTCCTCCACCACCTTTCCCCTTGGTAACCATACATTTCTCTTCTGTTTGTGAGTCTGTTTCTGTTTCCTAAATGTTTATTTGTATTATATTTTAGATTATACATATAATAGATATCATATGGTATTTGTCATTCTGACTGACTTCACTCACTATGCTAATCCTTAAGTCCATCCATGTTACTGCAGATAGCATTCTTTTGTTCTTTTTTATGACTCAGTAGTATTCCAGTGTGTGTGTGTGTGTGTGTGTGTGTGTGTGTGTGTGTAATATCTATATACACCACATCTTTATCCATTCCTCTGTTGATGGGCATTTAGGTTGGTACCATGTCTTGGCTGTTGTAAATAGTGCTGCCGTGAATGAATATTGGGGTTCATGGGTTTTTTTGAATTAGAGTAGAAGTTGTTTTTAAAGGGCCTATTAGAGTTAGGCAGTTACATGCTGAAGTTCATTACAAAAGAATGACAGAAACAAGAGAAATTGTTGTCATAGAGTGAACTAAAAGAGATGAATCAAAAACATTTGGGCTCCAGGCTCTTAGAAAGCCTTAATTCAAGCTGCTTTCTTCATCACTCCCTCCTGTAGGTTCTGTTTTCAGTTCTCTGAGACAACTTGGTGCACCTTTTTCTGCTTCTAGTGATATTTGACAAAGGTTTTCAGATTCATAGGTATGCATTGAGCACTAGAATAGTTTACTGTCCTTTCTAATTCTGGATTTCTGATCTATGTTAGTTTATTGAATTTATACCATTCCTCTAGATGGGTTAGTTGATTTCCGGTCTCTGATTTTAATATAAATTGACTGATTCTTTCTTGTCTGTGGACTTCTTAGGGAGAAAAGGTTGGAACCTACTGGTAGCCAGCAGGAAGGTAAGAGGTAGATTAAAAATAGACTGAATTTTGCATGACCTGTCAGTGTTTATTGTGCAAAAACAGTGTCACAAAACATGTTAGTAGGTAAAAATGCATTCTTTCAGTCACATTCAAACTCTTCAGCCAAATCTTCAGCTGTAGAAATTGACATCGCTAGCATCATTTTAAGGCATACTTGAGAAAAATACAAAGAGAGTAGTTGTGGAAGAAGCCCAAAACTTAGTATCTGAAAGCCCGGGTTTGAATTCAGATAGCTTCTGTCTACTGCTGTTAGATTTGTGACCTTGCTTAAGTCATTTAACTTCAGCTTTCTTCCAGGGAAGCATGTTTCTCGCGTGCTCCTTTTGTTTCACTTATGCTTGTATGAAAGTATAAGCACCTAGCACAGTTACTGGAACAAAGGACATACTTGATAAATCTTTGAATCTGAGTATTAATTGATTTGTTGGTGTAAAACAAAATTATGTTTTAACAAAGTCATACAGTTCTACAAAAGCAAGCAAATCAGCCTTTACATTTTTCATAAACTGGCAGATAAAACTTAGCAGTAACCTTTACTGCCTAGACAATTTATAGAAAAGTCTGTCATCAAATCAAGTCTTTTGAAGATATATAGTAAACTCAGATGTAGAATATATGACTATTGATATTTGAAATGTCATCTTCATTTTTCTTAAGGAAAAAATTTTTTACTCTTTAATGCTGTTTTAGGCAAAAGTTGTACTATAAATTGTTTTTTTTTCCCCAACATGTATTTGCTTGTTTTTTTTTTCCAAGATTTAATTAATAGTGTATATGGCATATTATAAAGTAAAATATGGAGCAGTTGTTCCAAAATAAACAAGAGTATATGAAAGCAAAAGTTTTTCCAGTACAGATTTTGTTCACATGATCATGGAACAAGTATCTTGGTAGGTATCCAAAATAAGCACAGCTGTGGATTTAATTTTTTGGATTAACTGTACTATTTCAAATGAGGTTGGGGATTTTAAAAGGAATACATTTTTCCCAGGAGTGTATTTCATTATCTCCCTCATCTCACGTTAATTATACAACAGAGCTGAATTTTTGAATATATTTTCTTGAATATATCAGTTTCTCAGATATGTTTCCCAGACCACCCAGCCTGAACAGCGCCACCCTAACACATTATGCTATTCTTGTTTTTCACGTTCCTATCTTCCCACTGTCACTGAAATTGTCTTATTCATTTACTTAGCTTTTGTTTATCTTTTTTGCTTTTATGAGGTTGTGAACTTTTTCTGTCTTAACACTCTCTCCCTCTTATTAGTGGGTCATACTTAAGTAACCTTATGAATGAAGAAAAACAGATTAATTCATTTTATAGTACTCTGTAAAATGGAGTTTTCCAGTGTAACTGTTGTATAATGTTTGTACACTTCCTAAACCTTCCATCATTTTTGTTGTTAAAAACAACTATGTGAATGTGTGTGTATGAAGCTCTTAGAACTGTCTGGCATGTGCTTTCCTGGTGACTCAGACGATAAAGAATCCACCCTCAATGCAGGAGACCTGGGTTCAATCCCATGTTGAGAAGGAGGAGGAGGGCATGGCAACCCACTCCAGTATCCTTACCTGGAGAATCTCCATGGACAGAGGTGCTCTGGCAGGCTACAGTCCATGGGGTCGCAAAAAGTCAGACACGACTGAGCAACTAAGCACAGCACAGCATAGCACATCTATTATTGTAAGTAAAAGATTATAGAAAAGTATGTGTTTGCTTTTGTAACAAATGGTCAATCACGTCTGCCCCTTATTTGATCCTGAGTCCTAAGCTAAATGCAGCCCTAATGTTTTCCTCATTTTCAGAAATATGAGGTGTCAGAGGCAGAGTCAGAGCTTTCAGTGTTGAGGATAATTTCAATTAGGGCTTTAGTAGGAGGGAAATCGGAGAAGGCAATGGCACCCCACTCCAGTACTCTTGCCAGGAAAATCTCATGGATAGAGGAGCCTGGTGGGCTGCAGTCCATAAGGTCGCTAAGAGTCGGACACGACTGAGCGACTTCACTTTCACTTTTCACTTTCATGCATTGGAGAAGGAAATGGCAAGCCACTCCAGTGTTCTTGCCAGGAGAATCCCAGGGACGGGAGAGCCTGGTGGGCTGCCATCTGTGGGGTCGCACAGAGTCGGATACGACTGAAGCGACTTAGCGGCAGCAGCCGCAGGAGGGGGGAAATGTGAAGTGGTAGTCCTGAATTTATACATTTATTTAAAATTTAGCCACTTATCTTTTAGGTATTTGATATGATTGAATAAAAAGACATGATATTTATAGCAGCTTTATTCATAACTGCCAAAACTTGAAAACAATTAAGATGTCCTTTCACAAGTGAATGAATAAACTGTCACTCATCCAGAGAATGGAATATTATTCAGCGTTAAAAAGAAATGAGCTATCAAGCTGTGAAAAGATGTGGAGGAAAGTTAAATGCCTACCACTAAATGAAAGAAGCCAGTCTGAAAGGCTTCTAGTTCTATGACATTGTTGGAAAGTGTGGACACAGTAAAAAGATCAGTGGTTGCCAGGTTTGGTGAGAGAGGGTTGAATAGGAGAAGCACAGAGGATTTTTTTTTAGGGCAATGAAAATACTCAATATACTGTAATGATGGATACATACAATCATATATATGTCAAAACCCACAGAATGTACAATACCAAAGGTGAACCCTAATATGAGCTAGGTACTTTGATACTGATGTGTGAGTGTAGGTTCAAGAATTGTTAAAAAAAAAAAAAGTATCACTCTTGGTGGGGGATGCTGATAATGGGGGAAGCTCTACATGTTTGGTGGTTGGGAGTATTGGGAAATCTCTGTACCTTCCCCACTCAGTTTTACTGTGAACCTTAAAGTGTTCTAAAATAGTGTCTTACTTAAAAGTAATTTTTAAAAACATAGTACAAGTTATAAAGGCCTAGATGGGCAGTTGATGCTTTGATTTAGTTCATTTAATTTACAAGCTTTACTGCTCATTCAGGTGACAGTTTCAAGAGGTGAACTTGATCACGTTTTTTTGTTGTAAGTTTTCTTTTTCCTTTCTCCTACTGTTTATTAATTCAGGAAACAGAGCTGGGTACTGGACCAAGCCCATTGTCACCCTTTCATGCCTGCTAATACCAAAAGAAAAGTTGTCACGTGGGTGATAGGGTTTTATTAAAATAAGGATTATATCAGTTGAGGAAAGCCTTTTCAGCTGTGTAGATTGATAGTGCTGATGTTCCCTACAGCAGTTATTTCTTACTACAGGAATTGAGGTTTATGAGAGGAAGTTCATTCTCTATAAAGCCATCTGGTGATAATCAGCCAAGTGATTGCCAGAGCATAAGGATAGACTTTCCTTAACATGTTTTTTTAGCTCAAGTAGTTGAATACACTGATGATTACTTGTGTAATAGTTTTATTTTTCTGCTCAAACCTAATAATCCAACTAAACTAGTTCTTTGCTGTGGGTTATGTGATGCATTGTTTCAAATTTCTTTTGTAATGTTATTATATATCAGGTACACTGTGTTTACCTATCACAAGGCTCTATCATTACAGTAATTAAAATCACATACTCTTCTTGCTGTCAGTCCTCAATTTGAACTGTGACAAGCAACTTTTAAAAAAAAATAGATAAGCAAAAGCAGTAAAATGTATGTAACGTTGAAACTTAAAAGTGTAATGAGAATGTGTCTGTGGTGAACATTTGCAGTTTCTGTTTTGTTGTTTTTTTTTTAATTTAAAGCTGTAGTACCACATTTGTAACCCATTAGTTCCAGAAATGAACTCTGATCTAATGGGAGAGTCAGTTTTTAAAGCTGACTGTAGCTACCAGGAACTTGGAAATGGGACTGTGATGCTAGGTCAGTGTTTACCTCCTCCCTGTGACCTCCAAATGTCAGAGCTTTAAACTTTGGCAGCTGCTGCCAAAAGACCTTATCTGACGAAGAGAGAAAGAATAAGAGAGACAATTGAAGGCAGGGAGGTGGTGGAGATGGGGGGAGTTAACCAGGATTTAAAGGCTAGATTTAATTGCAGCAAAGGTTAAATGATTAATTTCTCACCCCTTATGCTTGCAGATTTCCAGATTATTCTCAACTCAAGAGTTGTAGCAGCTCTATAGAGCTACTCATTCATTCATTAAATATCGTGTCACTCACACTAGAGGCAAAATATTGTACTCGGCTCCGGGAATACAGAGATGAAGAAAGGCCTCTCAGCTCTGTACTGACTTGCAGTACTACTCCCCTCAGTGTTCCCATCCCAGCCTGGAGTAATGGCTTGTTCTAGTATCACCTTAGGCTTATCTCTGTATTGGCATCTACTGACCAGCATTCCCTATGGATTGAGTTCCTGGGGCAGGCTTTTCTTTTTGTTTTTTCCTTTGTGCACCTTGAATTCTCAGAGTGCCTGAATTTGGTAGGTTTCTCAGAAGCATTTCCTGAAAGAAGAGGAGTGGAGGAATACAGACTTTCAGTTCAGTTCAGTCGCTCAGTTGTGTCCTACTCTTTGCTACCCCATGAATCACAGCACGCCAGGCCTCCCTGTCCATCACCAACTCCCGGAGTTCACTCAGACTCACGTCCATCGAGTCAGTGATGCCATCCAGCCATCTCATCCTCTTGTCATCCCCTTTTTCTCCTGCCCCCAATACCTCCCAGCATCAGAGTCTTTTCCAGTGAGTCAACTCTTCACATGAGGTGGCCAAAGTACTGGAGTTTCAGCTTTAGCATCATTCCTTCCAAAGAAATCCCAGGGCTGATCTCCTTCAGAATGGACTGGTTGGATCTCCTTGCAGTCCAAGGGACTCTCAAGAGTCTTCTCCAACACCACAGTTCAAAAGCATCAATTCTTTGGCGCTCAGCCTTCTTCACAGTCCAACTCTAAAGAGGTCACCAACTAGAAATATGCAGTAACATTGCAATCTAGAGAACATAATCATATAATAATATTGCAGATATCAGTAACGTATAAGTTGTAGTTTCAATGATAGCATGATAGATGTTTGAACTAAGTTTTATAGGGCTATAACGTGTATTATTCTGCCATGGGGAAAGACTTATAGACAGGCAGCATCTCTTAATACTACTCTTTATCATACTGTGGAATATCTTAAATGCTGAAATTAAGAAGCACAGAAAGTAGAGACTAGTACAGTTTTGTATTATGTATAGTCTGCAACATATCTAAGATTATAGGCTTCTTAATTAAGTTATTCTAGTGTTAGAAATTGATGCTATGGGAAATGGAAGTTTGGGGTTGTATTTTAGTTATATTGATAATCACTTTAAATAAAGCAAAAAAATGTGTTCATTTCTCAATAATAGGCTTTAATATTTGTAAATCTTAAGTTACTTTTTTTTTTTTCTTTTTGTGGTTAAAGCCCTTACCTCTTCTCATACCCAACACACACACACACACACACACACATAAATATATATTTAAGAGTTTTGTTGATTTTTTTTTTAATTTTAGAATTATGTATAAAGCTCTCAGGATCCTGAATCTGTTTAGCTTGTTAAATCTAAACCTGAGCCAATACACATGTTAATTATATGTTCATGACTAATGGGTGAGCATACTCCATATGGTCTAATCTCTGAAACTATATTAGTAAGTTTCTGAGCTAATATTTTAATCTCTTAAATTCCTCTTTATTTATTTATTTATAATTTAAATGTATTTATTTTAATTGGAGGCTAATTACTTTACAATATTGTATTGGTTTTGCCATACATTGACATGAATCCGCCATGGGTGTACATGTATTCCCCATCCTGACCCGCCCCCCCCCCATCTCCCTCCCCATACCATCCCTCTGGGTCATCCCTGTGCCAGCCCCGAGCATCCTGTCTCATGCATCGAACCTGGACTGGCAATTCGTTTCACATATGATAATATACATGTTTCAATGCCATTCTCCCAAATCATCCCACCCTCGCCCTCTCCCACAGAGTCCAAAAGACTGTTTTATACATCTGTGTCTCTTTTGCTCTCTCCCATACAGGGTTATCATTACCATCTTTCTAAATTCCATATATATGCATTATTATACTGTATTGGTGTTTTTCTTTCTGGCTTACTTCACTCTGTATAATAGGCTCTAGTTTCATCCACCTCATTAGAACTGATTGAAATACATTCTTTTTAATGGCTGAGATGGGCAAACAGTGGAAACAGTGTCAGACTTTACTTTTTTGGGCTCCAAAATCACTGCAGATGGTGACTGCAGCCATGAAATTAAAAGATGCTTACTCCTTGGAAGGAAAGTTATGTCCAACCTAGATAGCATATTGAAAAGCAGAGACATTACTTTGCCAACAAAGGACCGTCTGGTCAAGGCTATGGTTTTTCCTGTGGTCATGTATAGATGTGAGAGTTGCACTGTGAAGAAGGCTGAGCACCGAAGAATTGATGCTTTTGAACTGTGGTGTTGGAGAAGACTCTTGAGAGTCCCTTGGACTGCAAGGAGATCCAACCAGTCCATTCTGAAGGTCAGCCCTGGGATTTCTTTGGAAGGAATGATGCTAAAGCTGAAACTCCAGTACTTTGGCCACCTCATGTGAAGAGTTGACTCATTGGAAAAGACTCTGATGCTGGGAGGTATTGGGGGCAGGAGGAGAAGGGGATGACAGAGAATGAGATGGCTGGATGGCATCACTGACTCGATGGACGTGAGTCTGAGTGAACTCCGGGGAGTTGGTGATGGACAGGGAGGCCTGGCGTGCTGCGATTCATGGGGTCGCAAAGAGTTGGACACAACTGAGCGACTGAACTGAACTGAATACTCCATTGTGTATATGTACCACAGCTTTCTTATCCATTTGTCTGCTGATGGACATCTAGGTTGCTTCCACGTCCTGGCTATTATAAACAGTGCTGCAATGAACATTGGGGTACATATGTCTCTTTCGATTCTGGTTTCCTTGGTGTGTATGCCCAGCAGTGAGATTGCTGGGTCATATGGCAGTTCTATTTCCAGTTTTTTAAGGAATCTCCACACTGTTCTCCATAGTGGCTGAACTAGTTTGCATTCCCACCAACAGTGTAAGAGGGTTCCCTTTTCTCCACACCCTCTCCAGCATTTATTGCTTGTAGAGTTTTGGATAGCAGCCATTCTGACTGGCAGGAAATGGTACCTCATTGTGGTTTTGATTTGCATTTCTCTGATAATGAGTGATGTTGAGCATCTTTTGATGTGTTTATTAGCCATCTGTATGTCTTCTTTGGAGATATGTCTGTTTATAGTTCTTTGGCCCATTTTTTGATTGGGTCGTTTATTTTTCTGGATAAATTCCTCTTTAGATAAAATAAAATTCTTCCAGTTTATCAGATAATATGTATTAATGCCCTGGATGTATCAGATTCCTTTCTTTTTAACTTAAAGAACTTATCATGAAAGGATTTTGCTTGTTGTCAAATAGTTTTTTTGCAGCGATCTGCATAATTAGTTAACTAATGCATTTCTGATCAGTTTTTCTTTCATTTAGTATTAAGCTCTATTACCTTGATTCATCTTTATATGTTGACCCATCTTTTAATTCCAGAAATAAATCCCATGTAGCCTTGGTATATAATCCTTTTGATATGCTAGTGAGTTCGGTTTGCCAGTATTTTGTTGAAGATTGTTACATCAAATAATATATTAGTGTGGTTTTCTTTTCTTGTAGTTACTGTGTCTACCTTTGGCATCATAATGCTGCCCTCATGGAATGGATTAGGATGTCTTCCCTCTTCAATTTTTGGAAGAGTTTGTAAAGAATTAGTGTTAATTTTTTTGGTAAATTGAGGTGTAGTTGATTTGTGCTAAGTTGCTTCAGTTGTGTCCGACTGTATGTGACCCCATGGACTGTAGCCCGCCAGATTCCTCTGTCCATGACATTCTCCAGGCAAGAATGCTAGCGTGGGTCGCCATGCCCTCCTCCAGGGGATCTTCCTGGAGTAGTCGATTTACAGTTAGTTTCAGGTGTACAACATAATGATTCAAAATTTTTATAGATTATACTTTATTTTGTATAATATTCCTGATGTGTACAGTATATCCTTGAGACGTATTTATATTATACGTAGTAGTTCATGCCTCTTAATCCCCTCCCCATTTCCTGCCCTTCCCTCTTTCTTCGCTCTCACTGGTAACCACTATAATTCACTAGTTTGTTTTGTATTTAGATTATACATATATGTGATATCATACAGTATGCAGATGTCTTTCACTGACTTATTTCACTTAGCATAATATCTTCCAGGTCCATCCATGTTGTTGAAAATGGCAAAATTTTATTCTATGGCTCAAGTAGTATTTCATTCTATATAAGTATATATCCCACATCTTTTATTTGTTCCATCTATTGATGGATGGACTCTTAGATTACTTCCATATCTCAAGCATTATAAGTAATGCTGCTCTGAACATTGAGGTATATATTTAATGTATCTTTTTGAATTAGTGTTTTTGTTTCCTTCTGATATATACCCAGGAATGGGATTGCTGGATCCTCTGCTAGTTCTATTTTGAGTTTTTTGAGGAACTTCATACTGTTTTACCAAGTAAAACAGTTCCCTTTTCTCAGTGTCTTTGTTGAGTTCCCTTTTCTTAACATCTTTGCCATCATTTGCTATTTGTGGTCTTTTTGATAAGAGCTGTTCTTTTTGTGCGTGTGTGGCTTGGGATCTTAGTTCCCCAACCAGGGATCAAACCTGTGGCCACTGCATTGGAAGCATGGAGTCTTAACCAGTGGACCACCAGGGAAGTCCCCTGATGATAGCTGACAGGGGAGGTGTGAGGCGCCCTGATGGTGTGAGGCTGACAGGTGTGAGGTATCTTATTGCGGTTTTCACTTTCCTTTTTTTTGGTGGTTAGCAGTGTTCAGCATCTTTCATGTTCCTATTGATGTTGAATTGCATGAAATCTTAGTGTTTTTGCCTATTATCACATATACAATTTGGATATTAAACCTTTATCATGTACATAATTTGCAAATATCTTGTCCCATTCAGTAGGCTGCCTTTTCTGTTTGTTAATAGCTTTCTTCATAGTGCAACAATGTTTTAGTTTGATGTAGTCACACTTGTTTATTTTTTTGTTTTGCTTCACTTACTTGAGGAGAGATATCCAAAAAGACATTGCTAAGCCCATGTCACAGTGTACTACATATGTTTTCTAGGGATTTTATGGCTTCAATCTTTACGTTTAAGTCTTTAATCCATTTGCAGTTTATTTTTGTATAAGATGTGAGAGAGTAGTCCAGTTTGAGTGCTTTGCATGTGGCCATCCAGGTTATCAACATCATTTATTGAAGAGGGTATTTTTCTCCAGTGTACATTCTTGCCTACTTTGTCATAGGTTAATTCACCATATACACATGGGTTTATTTCTGGGCTCTTTATTCTGTTCCATTGATGGAACAGAATCTCTTTTTAGGCCAGTGCCATACTGTTTTGATTACTGCAGCCTTATAGTATGATTTGAAAATGAGGACTGCCAGCTTTGTTCTTTATCAGTATTTTTTGGGCCTATTGAGTGTCTTTTGTGTTTCCACACAATTTTTAGATTTGTTCTAGTTATTATTTGCTTTTGGCAGTATGGACATTTTAACAGTATAACAGTATTAATTCTTACAATGCATGAACACAGCATGTCTTTCCATTTGTACCATTTTCAATTTCTTTCTTCCATATTTTACAGTTTTCTGATTATCAGTCTTTCACCTCCTTAAATTTATTCTGAAGTACTTAATTCTTTTTGATAGAATGAGAAATAAGATTGTTTTCTTAAATTATCTTTCTGATCGTTCATCATTAGTATATAGAAATGTTGCAGATTTCTGTATACTAATTTTGTATACTGCAGTTTCACCAAATTCAGTAATGAACTTTAGCAGTTTTCTGCTGACATCTTTAGGATTTTCTGTGTGTAGTATCATTTTGTCTGCAAACAGTGACAGTTTTACTTCTTCCTTTCTGGTTTGTATTCCTTGTATTTCTTTTTCTTCTCTGATGGCTGTGGCCAAGACTTCCAATACTATGTTAGGTAAAAGTGGTGAGAGTGGGAATCCTTGTATTATTCCCGATCTTAAAGGAAATGCATTCTGCTTTTCTCCATTGAGTATGATATTAGCTGTAGGTTTATCATATATGGCCTTCATTATGATGAGGTATTTTTCTTCTGTGCCCACCTCCTGGAGGGTCTTTATCATAAATAATTGATTGTCAGATATTGAAAAGTCCTTGCATCCCTGGGGTAAATCCCATTTAATCATGGTGTGTAATCTTTTTGATATATTGTTGAGTTTGGTTTGCTACTGACTTGTTTAAAAGTTTTGCATCCTGCTTCATCAGTGACACTGGCCTGCAGTTTTCTTTTTTTGTATTGTCTTTGTCTAGTTTTGCTATTGGGGTGATGTGGCTTCATAAAATGGGTTTGGAAGAGCTCCTTCCTCTGCACTTTTTTGGAATAGTTTAAGTTAACTCTCCTCTAAATATTTGTTAGAATTCACCTGTGAAGCCATCTGGGCCTGAACTTTTGTTTGTTTGGAGTTTGTTTGTTTGTTTAAATTAATGATTCAGTTTCATCTAGTAATTGGTCTGTTAATGTTTTCTGTTTCTTCCCAGTTCAGTATTGAAACGATTGTGTATTTCTGGGAATTTGTCCATTTCTTCTGGGTTGCCCATTTTATTGGCATAATATTGTTCATAGTAATCTCTTACAATTCTTTGAGTTTCTGCAGTACTGATTGTAACTTCTTTTTCATTTCTGATTTTATGATTTGTGCCCTCTTTTTTCTTGATGAGTCTGGCTATATAGGTTTATCAATTTTGTTTATCTTTTCAAAGAACTAGCTTTTAGTTTCATTGATCTTTTCTTTCTTTTCTTTTTTTTTAGTCTCTGTTTATTTCTGCTCTGATCTTTATGATTTCTTTTCTTCTTCTAACTTTGGGTTTTGTTTTGCTGTTTTGTTTTTTTTTTTTTTTGGTAGTTCCTTTAGGCATAACATTAGGTTGTTTGAGATCTTTTGTGTTTCCTGAGGTAAACTTGTATCACTATAAATTTCTATCTCTGAAATGCTTTTGCTGCAACCCAAACATTTTGGATCATTGTGTTTTCATTTTCACTGTCTACAGGTATTTTGGGGTTTCTTCTTGAATTTTTTCAATGATCCATTGGTTGTTTAGTAGCATTTTGTTAAACCTCCATCAATTTGAGATTTGTATATTTTTTCCCCTTGTAGTTGATTCCTAATACAGTATTGTTTTGGTTGAAAAGTTGCTTCATATGATTTCAGTTTCCTCAGATTTACTGAATCTTGTTTTGTGGCCTAGCATGTGATCTATCCTGAAGTATATTCCATATATACTTGAAAAGAATGTGTATTCTGCTGCTTTTGGATGGAGTGTTTTATATGTTGCTATTAAGTTCATCCAGTCTAATATATCATTTAAGGTTAATGTCTTCTTATTGATTTGTTGAGTGAATGACTGTTCATTTATGTAAATGGAGTGATTAGTAAAAAATTAGAAAATGTAAAAAAAGAAACACAACTGAAGAATATATAACTGAAAATTTAAGATCCATTAGAAGGAATCGGCAGTAGGTTATATGATACAGAGGAATAGTCAGCATACTGGGAGACAGAGTAGTGGCAGTCACACAAGATTAACAGAAAATAATTTAAATTTAAAATGAGGCTAGATTAAGAGACCACTGGCACAAAGTCAGGTGTAAAAACATTCACATTATAGGCTTCTTAGAAGGAGGAGAGAGAAAGGGACAGAAAACATATTTGAAGATACTGTAGCGGAAAACTTCCCTAATCTGGAAAAGGAAGCAGATATCTAGGTCCAGGACATACAGAGTGTACCAAAGAGGATCACCCAAAGTGGACTACATCAATATATATTGTAATTAAAATAGCAAAAATTTAAAAATAAAGAGAGTATTAAAAGCAGCAAGGGATCAACAACAGTTACATACAAGGAACTGAGCTTCTGCATGTGAGAAGAAAGTGAAACAATGTATTTAAAGGGATGAAGAGGGGAGATCTACAACTCAGAAAAATCTACCAGACAAGATTCTCATTGAGATTTGACAGATCAAAATTTTACAAACGAGCAAAAGCTAAAAGAACTCAGCACCACCAAACCAGCTTTACAAGAACGTTAAGTGATTCCTTTAAGCAAAAAAGAAAAGGCCACAGCTTTAAATAGTAATCTTTATTGTCTTCTTACTTCAATTAGCTTTGGTTTTGGTTTCTTTAAAGTGTGCACTTAGATTATTGATTTGAGATTTTTTTTTTTTTTTTTTTTCCTTTTTACAGTGGTTACAGCTATAATTGTAATTGTAACTTTCCCTATTAGGACTATGCTAATGCTGTGCTAAGTCACTTCAGTCATGTCCGACTCTGTGCGACCCCATAGACGGCAGCCACCAGGCTCCCCCATCCCTGGGTTCTCCAGGCAAGAACACTGGAGTGGCTTGCCATTTCCTTCTCCAGTGCATGAAAGTGAAAAGTGAAAGCGAAGTCGCTCAGCCGTGTCCGACTCTTAGCGACCCCATGGACTGCAGCCTACCAGGCTCCTCCATCCATGGGATTTTCCAGGCAAAAGTACTGGAGTGGGGTGCCATTGCCTTCTCCGCTATTAGGACTAGTTTTGAACAAATATTATTAGTTTTTTATTCTGTGTTGCTTTCATTTGCTTTTTCTTTTAAATTCTTTTATGATTGCGTCTTTACTACTCATTGTCAAAGTGTGTTGTTTAATTTTTATATATTGAGAATTTTCCAGTTTTCCTTCTGTTACTGATGAATGATTCGACTGTGATTAGAAAAGTTGTTTTGTACGTTTTCCATCTTTTTAAATTCATTAAGACTTGTTTTACTCCTAACATTATGTCATGAAAATGTACTTCATGCACTTGAGAAAAATGTGAGTCTGAGTGAAGTGTTACATCAGATTGGTTTCTAGTGTTGTAAAATCCTTTATTGATCTGTCTAGTTGTTTTTCATAGTTGAAAGTGGAGTACTGAAGTCTTCAACTATTATTGTTCTACTGTCTGTTTTTTCTTTTAATTTTATCTGTTTTTGCTTCATATATTTCGGTGTTCTGTTGTGTATGTTTGCAGTTTTTATATTCTCTTGATGTATTGAACCTTTTATCAATATATAATGTTCTTTGCCTTTCATAAGCTTTTTTTGAACTAAAGTCTACTTTATCTGACATTGACATAGCCATCTCAACTTTGTTTTGATTACTGTTTGCATGGAATTTCTTTTATTGTGTTTTCCTTACATCGGCAGATTCTCTCATAGATGGCATGAAGATGGACACTTTTATTTTATCCAGTCTACTATTTTCTTCATTTTCATAGGAGAATTTAATACAAAGGTTTTATTAGGAAGCACTTTGAAATATATACGTGTTTGAAGTTTTCCTTGCCTGGAGAATCCCATGGAGGGAGGAGCCTGGTAGGCTACAGTCCATGGGGTCGCAAAGAGTCACACGACTAAGCGACTTCACTTTCACTTTGAAGTTTTCCTTATAGTAGCTTCTTTCCAAATTCATAAAGTTACCAAGAATATTTTTTTAGCCATTTCATTTAAGAATATGGAAATATATTAGCATATCATATGTTGTTTGATGAACTATTATCCTCACTTGTCTAGGAATTGTCTGGAGGCATATCCAGAGTTAGATTAACATAATCATGGAGACTTTTCCCCCCTTACTTTTTAGCTTCTATTGAATCACAGCTAGTACTTGTAATATTAATAGTACCTAACTTGAAATCTGAACTCAATGGAATTAGAATGAAATAACCAAACTACAAATATGGAGAAGAGATATTATCATTGGAAATTCACTTCTTTTAAGAGTAGCTAAATTTCTCGAGTCAATCTGTAGTTCAGTGTTATTTCAAAATTGTATGCTAAAAGAAACAGTTTTCAAGAAGTATTTTGAATAGGACCCCTGAAATTTTCTCACTTCTTCCCAGTCTCACTAATACAAAGAGAAGGAGAGGAAGAGACGTTGAGAAAGTTTTGGAAGAGGGGGAACTGTGGTAGGAAGAACTAAATAAACAATTGAATTCTCTTAGAATCTTGGAAAGGCTGGGGAATGTGACATACCCTGTATCTTAGTAGGCAGGATGGACTGAAAACAAGGAAATTAGTTGAAAGTTCATATAAAAAACTATCAGGGCTCGTTGCCTAAACCCCCATTCCCACAGAAGTTGAGAGGTTTATTATCTGAAGATACTATATCAGAGAGACTCCAAACATGTGACCATCAAGCTTACTCAAGGGTAGGGTAAAGTGCTATGCTTAACCAGGCAGATAACATACACACTCTTCACACAGAATGGTGAGATTCTTCCCACTCATTTCTCTCAACTTGACTTCTGCAACATCATCAGTGTGTTTTTGCCCACTATGAGAGGAGCTTGGATGATTCTCCTGTAGGTAAACTGAACTGTTGGCAAATGGTGGAAAAGTAAACTGTAGATGTTGACCCTGTTCACCCGAAAAAGTGAGCTTGCATCTTCTTCTATTTCTGGATTCTCTCATTTTTGTATTTTTTGTTAAAATAAGCTCCCTTTACCTACAGTTTGTAGTTCTGTAATACATCACAGCCTTAGGTTTAATTACACAAATAAATGTTACCATTCTGAGATGAAGAAAGTGGGGAAAAGGGGACAATTTCAACAAAAATTTCATATGTATATTTTTAGAAATAAGTGTATTGGATTCTCATTCTACTGTTGAAAGACCTTCTATTTCAGTAAATTATACTCATCTTTTGTGCATTATAGTCAACCTGCAAATCTCTCAATGACTCAAAACAACAGTAATTTTATTATTGTTCATATATCTGTTCTTAGTGGTTGAATGACATACTTGAGGGCATGCTTCAAGTTCTGTGTTAGATCTATATCTCTTCCATATGTCTTTCTTCTTGAACCAGTGGGCTAGCCAGGGCATGTTCTTTTTATGGTGAAGGCAGAGGTACAAGAGATCAAACCCAGTTGCCCAAGCATATTTTAGTCTCCATTTGCATCACAACTATTAACATCACCCCATTGGCCAAAACAAGTCATGAAGCATAGCCCAGAGTTATATAGAGGGAAATTATAGCCCCACTGAAACAGTGCACCTCAGACTGGGCCTTGAACCCACATGCTGGGACTCAAATTCCCAGGCAAAACCCTAATAAAAATTTGAACCCATGGTCATTTAATCAGAATCAGTCACCTTGCATCTGGACTTACTGAGGCTCAGGTTCCTTGTGTCTCAGCACACAAGTGATAGGCAAGAAGTAGTTTTATTAACATAAAGCACTTGTGAGAGATACAAGTAAGTGAGCACATGAGGAATCTCTGCCCCGAGGATCAAGAAGACTAAAATTTTATAATCAAAGAAAAGTTAAAGAGAGGGCAAAGACCACCTTCTTCAAGAAGATATCAGGCTTATATCACCAGCACCTCCTGTGAGGTCAACTAGGATTATCATAGCATTTATTCTAATCAGTAGAAGGGTGGTGACATTTTTCTTTCACCTCATGGCCTGGGGCGTATCTTGTGCTTTTATTTATGGCTTTATAGTTAAGTAAGGCTGCTTCCTCCCATGATGTTCCAATAGCTTTCTTGAGCGATCATTAACTTACAGTGGTCTCCCAAAGTTTCCTAGGTTTCCCTCTGTCTACAGTCCTTTGCTGGGACTTCAATAAGTACCTGTGTATCTATCCTATTCTATCATTATCACCACCTTTAATTTGAGGAATTGCAAAGTCATAGAGCAAACGTTATAGTTTATGGTTGCACTTGAGTATGTAAGAAGGTCTGGGACTGTAATCTTTGTGAAGGTCAGTGGTCCTCCATACTATTGAGTCTTTAGATTTCCAGTATGACCTAAAGACTGTGCTTTGAGAAGGTGTTTCAGGAAGTTCAATCAGTGATCCATTAAATGGACTCTTCAGAATTGAAATATGTATGAATTAAAGGTTGTAGTATTTTTCATTTTATGAATAAGTTACAAGGCATTTTATATTATCATAATTTTTCCCTAAAATGTTTAAGTGAGTAATTTTAGAGCATTGACATAAACGATATGCAATGTATGACTATTGTTTAGTTGATGTATTTTGATAATGAGTGGGGCTGATGATGGGTCTGGCTGATACCAGACCACCATACCTGCCTCCTGAGAAATATGTATGCAGGTCGAGCATCAATAGTTAAAACCAGACATGGAACAATGGACTAGTTCAAAATTGGTAAAGGAGTACGTCAAGGCTGTATATTGTCACTCTGCTTATTTAACTTATATGCAAAGTATATAATGAGAAATGCCAGGGTTTACGAGAGGCACAGGATGGAATCAAGATTGCTGGGAGAAATATCAATAACCTCAGATAAGCAGATGACACCACGCTTCTGGTAGAAAGTGAAGAGGAACTAAAGAGCCTCTTGATGAAAGTGAAAGAGGAGAGTGACAAAGCTGGCTTAAAAGTCAACATTCAAAAAATGAAGATCATGGCACCTGGCCCCATCACTTCATGGCAAATAGACGGAGAAACAATGGAAACAGGAGAGACTTTATTTTATTGGGTTCCAAAATCACTGCAGATGGTGACTGCAGCTATGAAATGAAAAGGTGCTTGCTCCTTGGAAGAAAAACTATGACCAACCTAGACAGTGTATTTAAAAGCAGAGACGTTACTTTGCTGACAAAGGTCTGTCTAGTCAAAGCTGTGGTGTTTCCAGTGGTCATGCATGGATGTGAGAGTTGAATCATAAAGAAAGTGAGCACTGAAGAATTGATGCTTTTGAACTGTGGTGTTGGAGAAGACTCTTGAGAGTCCCTTGGACTGCAAGGAGATCCAACCAGTCGATCCTAAAGGAAATCAATCCTGAATATTCATTGAAAGGACTGATGCTAAAGCTGAAGCTCCAATACTTTGGCCAGCTGATGTGAACAACTGACTCGTTGGAAAAGACCCTGCTCCTGGGAAGGGTTGAAGGCAGGAGAAGGGGATGACAGAGGATGAGATGGTTTATGGCATCACCGACTTGATGGACATGAGTTTGAGTAAGCTCTGGGAGTTGGTGATGGACAGGAAAGCCTGGCGTGCTGCAGTCCATGAGGTCACAAAGAGTCGGACACAGCTGAGCAACTGAACTGAACTGATCTGATCACATCCATACACGACTACTGGAAAAACCATAGATTTGATTATACGGACTTTTGTCAGCAAAGTAATGTCTCTGCTTTTTAATACACTATCTAGGTTTGTCATAGCTTTTCTTCCAAGGAGTAAGCATCTTTTAATTTCATGGCTACAGTCACTGTGCGTAGTGATTTTGGAGTCCAAGAAAGAAGTCTGTCACTGTTTCCATTGGTTCCCCACCTGTTTGCCATGAATTGATGGGACCAGATGCCATAATCTTCTTTTTTTGAATGTCGAGTTTTAAGCCAGCCTTTTCACTCTCTCCTTTCACCTTTACCAAGAGTCTCTTTAGTTCCTCTTCGCTTTCTGCCATAAGGGTGGTGTCATCTGCATATCTGAGGTTATTGATAATTCTCCTGGCAATCTTATTTCCAGCTTGTGCTCTATTCAGCCTGGCATTATGCATGATGTACTCTGCATATAAGTTAAATAAGCAGGGTAACAATAAACATACTCGTTCCCAATTTTGAACCAGTCCATTGTTCCATGTCCATTTCTAACTGTTGCTTCTTGACCTGCATATATATTTCTCAGGAGGCAGGTTAGATGGCCTGGTATTCCCATCTCTTTAAGAATTTTCCATAGTTTGTTGTGATCCACACAGCCAAAGTCTTTCGCATAGTCAATGACGCAGAAGAAGATGTTTTTCTGGAATTCCCTTGATTTTTCTATGACCCAGTGGATGCTGGCAATTTGGTCTCTAGTTCCTCTGCCTTTTCTAAATCCCTCTTGTACATCTGGAAGTTTTTTTTCACATTCTGTTGAAGCCTGGCTTGAAGGATTTTGAGTGTTACCTTGCTAGCATGTGAAATGAACGTGATTTTGAGGTAGTTTGGACATTCTTTGGCATTACCCTTCTTTGGGATTGAAATGAAAACTGACTTTTTCATTTCAGTGGAATGAAATGAAAAGTCCTTTGGCCACTGCTGAGTTTTCCAGATTTATATAAAATTTTATTTTATATAGTTATGTACTTATTTGGGCTTCCCCGGTGGCTCAGGCAGTAGAGAATCCGCCTGCAATTCAGGAGACCCAGGTTCAATCCCTGGGTTGGGAAAATCCCCTGGAGAAGGGAATGGCAACCCAATCCAGTATTCTTGCCTGGGAAATCCCATGGACCAAGGAGCCTGGTGGGCTACAGTCTATGGGTTCGCAAGAGTTGGACACGACTTACGGAGAAGGCAATGGCACCCCACTCCAGTACCCTTGCCTGGAAAATCCCATGGATGGAGGAGCCTGGTAGGCTGCAGTCCATGGGGTTGCTAAGAGTCGGACACGACTGAGAGACTTCACTTTCTCTTTTCACTTTCATGCATTGGAGAAGGAAATGGCAACCCACTCCACTATTCTTGCCTGGAGAATCCCAGGGACGGCAGAGCCTGGTGGGCTGCCATCTGTGGGGTCGCACAGAGTCGGACACGACTGAAGTGACTTAGCAGTAGCAGTAGTGACACTTGACCTATGAAATGCTGAAAACCATTTTGACGGAAAGTACACAGATGAATGCTTCCTTTGCTGGCTCAGTGGTAAAGAACCTGCCTGCCAATGTAGGAGATGCAGGTGTGATCCCTGGGTCAGCAAGATCCCTTGGAGAAGGAAATGGCAACCAACTCCGGTATTCTTGCCTGGAAAATTCCGTGGACAGAGGGTCCTGAGGGCTACAGTTCATGAATCACAAAGAGTTGGACACAACTTGACAGCTGAGCTTGCACATTGCAGACTGATGAGTAGAAGACTAACAGCAGCATCTGCATCAAGGAGTTAGGTGAATGGAAGATTTAAGAATCCACATAAATTGACCATATTAATGTAATAAACTCAAAAGAGAATAGAACTTAATAGTTTTCACTTTACAGAAAATTATTTGCTTATTTTGATGAAGCGCATGGTTTTATGTATGTGTAGACAAATTCATAACATACAAGGTTTTTACTTTAACATAAAAGTCCACATTTTAAAGGATTTTCTTTTAATGTATAGATGTGTTTCTTATTGCAGAATGTTTCATTGTTTTGTGGTATAAAGTGAAAGTAAAAGTCATTCAGTTGTGTCCAGCTCTTTGCGACCCCATGGACTCTACAGTCCATGGAATTCTCCAGGTCAGAATACCAGAGTGGGTAGCCTTTCCCTTCTCCAGGGAATCTTCCCAACCCAGGGATCGAACCCAGGTCTCCCTCATTGTAGGCAGATTCTTTACCAGCTGAGCCACAAGGTTTGCTGCTTATTAAATCGTAAGAGAATGGATCATTTCACAGGAAAAATATACTGTAAGTAGTAGTCTTTGATCCATAAGAAAAAAGCTGTCATGTAGACACTATCCTTGTTTCCATTTTACACAAGAGGAAACTAAGGGACCCGGAGTAAGTAACTTGGCCAAGGTCATGCAGAAATAACTGTAGAACAGGAGTGTCTGACTCTTAAGTTTATGCTCCTAATGACATAGTCACATCCTCTAAGACAGTAGTTCTTGAAGCTCAGTCAACAGGCCTCTGGGAGTCCCTGAAACCATATCACGGGTCGTGAAGTCAAAACTGTTTTCTTAACATTATCAAAGCATTATTTGCTTTTTTTATTGTATGGACCTTTGAACTGATATGAAAAACAATGCTGGCTAAGGCTGCTGCTTCCTTAGTGAAGGCATTGGCATCCTACTGTGCTAATAGCAGTCATATTCTTCACTGCCGTGCACTGGAAAGTAAGAAAAAAAAGCCGGTTTCACTAAAGAATGTCCTTGATAAAGTGTTAAAAAGTATTAAGTCTAATAAATCTTGACCTTCGAATCACCATCTTTTTAATGTTCTGTGTGACTAAATGGAACTGCACATAAAGCACTTTTTTCTGTGTACCAAAGTACCACGGTTGTCTCAAGAAAAGCATTTGTGTTATTGTTTGAGTTGTGAGCTGAACTAGCCAGTTGTTTCATGGAACACTATTTTTACTTGAAATAATGACTGGCAGACAAATTATGGTTTTGCAAACTTGAGTATTTGGTAGACAATATAAACCTGTCACTTCAAGGAAAAGAATTAACAGTGTTTTTTGACAGGAAAATTAGGCTTGCAAGAGAAAATTCGAATTTTAGGAACTTGATTCTGCTGCTTCACAACTGCCCAGAACTTAAAAGACTTTTCTTATGAGATGAATGATGATATTAAATGAATGTGATATTTTTAAATAGTATAGTAAAATGTATCATCACTTGGAAGATCTGTGTAACTTAGGGAGCCAGTGTTTTTCAAGTGATCAATGTATGAAGTTACAAAATCCCTTCAAAGCAGAAAATAGATTCTCATGTTAAAATGTATGCAGTTTCAGATTCCGTATTGTAAATAACATTCAAGAAATTACCACCTGGGAAGTTTTGGTGTAGTATCAAAGAAAACCATCTTCATTTATTTGGAAAGATTATTACAATAAATTTACCATTTCCCATTAGTTATCTGGAAATAAGTATGAAGCTAAGTTTTTAAGTATGTTAAGTTAAACAGATTGAATTCAGAGCAGATATGAAAATCTTCTATTAAATCAGACCTTAAAGATTTGATTTTAAAAAATGTATAATGGTATTAGTCTCACTGATTTTGGGGGAAGTATAATTAGTCTTCATTAAAATGTTAGCTATTCTGTAAAATTGATTTATCAATAATTTTAAAATGAATTAATTCATACCAGTTTCTCGGTTTTTATTTCTAATATGATAAATATTAATATATCTAATCCATGTAAACAAAATGTTCTTTAGGGTCTTTTTTTTTTCTGAGTGTAGAAGAATCTCAAGGACAAAAAGTTTAGGAACTGCGGCTCTAGGAAAAATGTATTTAGAAAGTTGTTTTTCATTTGCCATGAACTGCAGCACACCAGGCTCCTCTGTCCTCCACTGTCTCTTAGAGTTTGCTCAAACTCATGTCCATTGAATAGGTGATGCTGTCTAATCATCTCGTCCTCTGCAATCCCCTTCTCCTGTTGCCTTTAGTCTTTCCCAGCATCAGGTTCTTTTCCAAAGAGTCAGCTCTTTGCATCAGGTGGCCAAAGTATTGGAGTTCAGCTTCAGCATCAGTCCTTCCAATGAATATTCAGAATTGATTTCCTTTAGGATTGACTGGTTTGATCTCCTTGCAGTGCAAGGGACTCTAAAGAGTCTTTTCCAGCACCACAATTCAAAACCATCAATTCTTTGATGCTCAACCTTCTCTCTGTGATCCACCATCTGTATGGTGTATACCATACAGATACGGTACAGTAGTCATATCTGTACGTGACTACTAGAATAAACCATAGTTTTGACTGTACGGACCTTTGTTGGCAAAGTGATGTCTCTGCTTTTTAATATGTTATCTAGGGCTTCCCTGGTGGCTCAGATGGTAAAAAATCTGCCTGCAGTACAAGAGACATAGGTTTTATCCCTTTTTGGGAAGATCCTCTGGAGGAGGGCAACCCCCTCCAGTATTCTTGTCTGGAGAATCCCATGGACAGAGGAGCCTGGCGGCCTTGAGTCCATGGGGTTGCAAAGAGTTGGATATGACTGAGTGACTAAGCACAGCACAGGTTTGTCATAGCTTTCCTTCCAAGGAGCAAGCGTCTTTGAATTTCATGGACGTAGTCACTGTCCACAGTGATTTTGGAGCCCAAGAAAATAAAATCTGTCACTGTTTCTACTTTTTCCCCTTCTGTTTGCTATGAAATGATTGGACCAGATGCCATAATCTTAGTTTTTTAATGTTAAGCTTCAAGCCAGCTTTTTCACTCTCCTCTTTCACCCTCATCAAGAGGCTTTTTGGTTCCTCTTCACTTTTTGCCATTAGAGTGGTAAAAGTACAGTACATAAATAGCATACTTTTGAAAGAGCATTGAATGGTCTACACTGATAGTGAAGCAGTTTCTTTGTTGTCCCTTGTTAGCTCTTAATCAGTTATCAAATATATTCATTTAAATTGAGTCTGTCTTTCTCAAATCATTTGTAATTTAGATACTTACTTGTATAATATTGTAATATTGCTAGCATTTACTGAGGTTAACATTATACAAACGTGATCATTTACCTAAGAATTGTAGACCTTTATAAGCTATGCTGAAAGCCTTTCAGACGTATGATAAATGTTATTAGTTGACTGCCTAATTGACTAATTTTTTTTTAAATTGACCTCTTATTGGAGTTTGTAGACTTACTTCTGAGAATATGTTAGATATGTTTTTTTCCTGGGATCTGTGGACTGTCTATTTATTTAGTCAGGTGTAAATGTTGAATGCAGTTCTATTCCAAGGCCTACTTACAGGGTTTGGTGAATAGATACCGAAATTGAAAATATCTGAATGTATGCTTTTCTAAATCTCTCTCTTCAGGATGACGTAGCTTTCCCAAAGACTTAGAAGCTAAACAGAAAATGAGCTTAACATCCTGGTTTTTGGTGAGCAGTGGAGGCACTCGCCACAGGCTGCCACGAGAAATGATTTTTGTTGGAAGAGATGACTGTGAGCTCATGTTGCAGGTAATTGCATCCACCTTCTATGTCTACTCAAAACCTGAAATTGTTATGAAGTATTTTTCTTTGAACAGCAACACTACTTTACTGTGAACTTTGAGCTTTCCAACTCTCCGTCTTTAAATTCTAGCTACTAGTTTAATTTTTTCCCTTTTGTACCATTTAAAAATAAGTTCTAAGTCTTGGAGATTATATATTAAAAAATGAGAACTCTGAGTAGAGAAGTTTATTTTTAAGAAGTTTCACATTATGCACTTTTAACACACAAGTAATAATTTTATCTCCATGTAAGTGTACTAATTCATAAAATTAGCATAGCATGAAGTAAAACTGAATTTTATTCATGGGTAGTTGATTGATACTGGAATTAATCTGTTTCTTTCAGAGATATTCATATTTATTCATTATATCTTCTAATAGTTTGAGCATGCAGATTGTTGGTATTTAAAACAGAATTATTTTTAAAGGTGTGTGCATGCTCAGTCGTGTCCCAACTCTTTGCAACCCCATAGACTGTAGCCCACCAGACTTCTCTGTCCATGGAAATTTTCCAGGCAAGAATACTGGAGTGGGTTGCCATTTCTTTTCCCAAGGGATCTTCCCGATGCAGGAATCAAACCCATGTCTCTTAGGTCTCCTGCATTGGCAGGTAGATTCTTTACCACTGTGCCACTGGGAAGCTTCATTTTAAAGCAATTACTTTTAAAACACACTTTTAAGATATTTTTGAGCAAAGTAATTAGCAAAAATGATCCCCAAGTTTTTGAGAACTTTGTTAATTTAATAGGTCCTGACAGTCTAAAATAAAGTTTTATCCAATTGCTGTCCCCGCTTTTATTGATTAAAAACTGAACAAGTGCTTAGAATAGAGATGTTTATTGTGTTAGCCCAGTGGTTCTCAATTGGTATGATCCTGCCTTCTCTAACTTTTCCAAAAGATATCTGCAATATTTAGAGACATTTTGATTGTCATGCATGGTGAAGGACTGGAAGTGATTGCTACTGACATTCAGCAGGCAAAGGTCAAGCAGGTTTGCTAAACACCCTACGGTATGTAAAATACTTCTTCATACCTCCTCTGTTACCCCGAGAACACATACAACAAAGAATTATTTGCTCAAAAATATCAGTAGTACTGAGACTGAGAAAACCTTCATTATCCCCAGAAAAGTCAGATTTGCATATATTTATATACATTTTTACTTTAAGAACTTACAGTTTTGAGACAGTAAAAGTAAAGCCACTGTAGAGCTATATGAGTTACATGTTTAATGATACCTTAATTAAACAAATTCAGTGAGAAATAGAATAGTACAAAGATTTTCTGGGCTCCTCAATGTGATGGAGTGGTGAGACTAGCAACTAAGAAGAAGGCAGTAATGATTCTGTTTGGATATAGGCCACTTGTAACTGAAACATATTTTAGGTTCAAAGTGGGTAGAACTCATTCTTTAGAGAGTGGAAGAGGTTGTTTCTGCATGGCATTTGTCTTGAACCAGCATAGCAATATCTTAAGAAATATGGGAATGGCTGTTTAGGAACTTACAGGATAAATCTCTTTTTACACTTACAGGGAGATAGGATTAAAAGACATGACTGGTGAGGTGTCTGTGTCTTGGTTTATGTGTAACAAATGTAGGTTATCTGACAATTAGGTTGGAGGGAGGAAACTGAGAGTCCAAGGAGACCAAGACGCGATCCAGTATCAGAGAGGAAAGAGCTACACAGAGAAAGAACTCTCCAGAGAATTACCCTTGAGTATGTGATTGAGTGGAACTTCCCTGATGGCTCAGTGGGTAAAGAATCCGCCTGCAGTACAGGAGACACAGGAGACGGAGGTTCATTCCCTGGATCAGAAAGATCCTCTGGAGGAAGAAATGGCAACCCACTCCAGTATTCTTGCCTCAGAAATTCCATGGACAGAGGAGCCTGGTAGACTGCAGTCCAAAGGGTCACAAAGAATCAGACAGGACTGAGCAACTAAACGCACACACATATGTGATTGAGTACGGATCAGCACACATGTGTGAAGAAACTCCCCAAGGGCAGGGGGAACAAAACTCAAAAAGATTATAGAGTTAACAGTAATTGGCACTAACAGGGTTAGAAATGATTCCTATTTCTAACAGCCAGATTGGAGATCTTCATAATTCACAGGGCATTGGTCTCTACCCCTCTGTATTGGGGAAATAATTAATGCTAGTCTGAGTTCTACTCTTATCTAAAAATATTAAAAACAAAAGGGTCACATTTTTTAAAAAGTAATTTAGCTGTATCTCAGAGCTAAGTTCAAGAATATTTATAGGAATATAGAAATATCCATCATCCAAAAAGGTAAAATTCCCAGTGTCTGGTAACCAGTAAAAAATTATCAGGCCTCTAAAGAATCAGGAAAATGGAACCCATAATAAAGATTGGTTAAAGATTATTTAGACTTCCCTGGTGGCTCAGACAGTAGAGTGTCTTGCTTATAATGCAGGAGACCTGGGTTCAATCCTTGGGTCGGGAATCTGGAGAAGGGAATGGCAACCCACTCCAGTAATCTTGACTGAAAAATCCCATGGACGGAGGACAGTCCATGGGGTCACAAAGAGTTGGACACAACTGAGCGACTTCACTTTCACTTTCAAAGATTTTTTGTTTCTGAATAGTTTGGCAAAGTTGGCAAAATTTAAAAATGGCAAAGCAGCCTTCAAAAAGAAGAATAAAGTTGAATGGCTCACACTTCTCAAATTCTAAATTTATTATAAAGCTAGCAATACTGGAATAAGGGTAGACATATAGACAAATGGAACAGAATGGAGAATTCAGAAATAAGCCCATATACCTATGGCTGTTATGTTTTGAATTGTGTTCCCCCAAAAGATGTATGAAAGTCTTAATACCCCATACTTACGAATGTGACCTTATTTGGAAATAGGGTCTTTGAGGATATAGTCAAGTTAAGATGGAGTTATTAGGGTGGGTTCTAAGCCAGTATAACTTGTGTCATCAGATGAGGAAAAGACAGACCCACAGAGAAGACAGCCATGTAAAAATAGAAGCAGAGATTGGAGTTATGCTGCCAGAAGCTCAGGAAACATGGGTTATGAGAAACTGGAAGAGACAAAGGAAGATTCTTCCCTAAAAGTTTTAGAGGAAACACAGTCCTACCAACTCCTTGAATTTGGACTTCCGGAGTCCAGAACTTTGAGAGAAGAAACGTATTGTTTTTAACTGATTTTACCGCCCAATTTATGGTACTTTGTTGTGGCAGCCCGAGGACACTGCTGCATTAGGTTTTTGAGAAGGGAGCCAAGTCTGTTCAGTAAAGAATGGTCTTTCCAACAGATAAAATTTGGACAACTGTACTTCCACATAAAAATAAAGTGAGTTTGGTCCCCTGCTTCACAACATATATAAAAATTAACTCAAAATGGATCAATGACCTGAATATAAAAGCTAAAGCCATAAAACCCTTAGAATAAATCATAGGGATAAATCTTTATGACCTTGGATTTGGCAGTAGATTCGTGATTCATGATACCAGTCGCACAAACAGAGAAAGCAGAAAGTAGATAAATTTGACTTTATCAAAATGAAAACCTTGTGCATCTTAGGATACTATCAAGATTGAAAGGACAACTCATAGAATGGGAGAAAATATTTATAAAAACATATATCTTATAAGAGTTTAATATCCAAAGTATGTGAAGAACTCCTACAACTCAATAACAGATCACAAATATCCCCCTTTAAAAAAATGGACAAAAGACTTGATACATTTCTCCAAAGAAGATATAAATATGGCTGATAAGCATGTGAAAGATGCTCAACATCATTTGTCATTTAAAAAAGCAAATCAAGGGACTTCTCTGGTGGTCAGTGGTTAAGAGCCCACCTTGTAATGCATGGGACAGGAATTTGATCCCTAGTCCAGGGTGACTCCACAAGCCATGGGGCAGCCGAGCCCATGTGCTGCAATGACTGAGCCTGTGCCCTGGAGTCCCCACCCACACCTGTTGAGCACATACTCCAGAACCACTGAAGCCCATGTTCCCTAGAGCCTGTGTCCCACAGGAGGACCCACCGCAGAGAATCCCACGCACCAGAGCTAGAGAGTAGCCCTGCTTTCCACAACGAGAGAAGGCCTGAGTACAGCACCAAAGACCCAGTGTAGCCAAAAAAAAAGGAAAAAAAAAAAATCTATATGTATATATTCTAGACAAGAAATATCTAGAACAAGCAATATCTAGAAATATCTAATACAAGCAAATATCTAGAACCATCATCATAGAGATGCAGAGTAGATTAGTGATTACCAGTGGCTGGGGGAAGGAGACTTGGGAGTTACTGCTTTACAGTAACAGAGTTCTGTTTGGGTGATGAAAGGTTTTAGAATCCAGTGTCATGTAACAGTGATGTTTGTACAACATTGTAAATTTAATTAATGCCACTGAATCATACTTTTAAAAAGTTTAAAATGATAAATGATATGTTATATATGTTTTACCACAGTAAATAAATGAAATCAGTGGCAACAAAATTTTAAAATATCTTTGATTTGATTCAGATATTATAATTGAAAAAATGCCTTTATAACAAATTTAAAACAAAATCAATATTTTTTAAAGAACTGAAAGCAATTTTTACCAGTATAAGAAGTCAAAAATCAACATTTTTATTTAAAGTTCATCAATGTGTCTAATGTGGACACCTCTTCTACTCATGGCTATTTTGTAAATTTATGCTTTGTTTTAAAACTAAAATATAAAGCTGATGAGGAAACTCAATGATCAAGTGAGAAAAAACCCAGTTTTTACCTATTCTTCAGACTCTACCTCTAAAAATACTTATGCTCTTTATCTGATTGGAGCATACTTCTTATAGCACTGCACTAGACAGTGTATTCTCTGAAAAAAGCCCATGATTTGATCAGCATAATGGTTATCTGGTAATCAGAATCAGTTCTATAAATTAATGGAACTTCTTAGTACAGAGAGACACATCTTGTGTATGAAAGTAAGAACAAGTATTTTTACAAATTGTGTTTAGTTTTTAAGTGGTTTAATCTTTCATAGTATATTAGTAAAATAAATGGATTATTTGAAACATTATTCTTTTTATATTATTTCTGAAAAGTGAACTAAGCTCATGTATGGCTTATACTTTTGAAAAGTGAATACTTGCAAGTATATAAATATGAACTGTATTTGTTTTGAAAAATGAGAGCTCTTGAGTTGATGAAGTTATGTTTTCATCTTAAGATGTTACATAGATTAAATGGTTCTGCATTGGTTAGATCAGTTGGTTTGATAATTGAAATTGTTAGAAATAAAAGTAGTACTATTTTATTGCTTTTTAATGATTAAATAAAATATCTTTTAAGATTTTGTTAGCCTAATTAGCATTTATGGTTTAAAAACCCTTCATTTTTAACCTACAGGAAATAACTGGTTAGTTGCTAGCTTTTAGAATCTCTGCTAGATAGTTTTCAGCAGTTTTTTACCTGTAATTAGATTTACTGGCAACAATACTTTGATGACAATGTAGCTTAAAACGTACTGCAAAAAGGGAACAAATGATCCCGTGAGGTCATATGATCTGTTTGATTACAGTTAATTTTTGTTGTTGTTGTTGTTAATTATGACTAAAAAAAATGTTTGGTTGTTTTTTTTTGGGGGGGGGGGTGGGTGAGGGTAGGTTTCATCTCACTCCGAAAAAGGTAGTGTAAAGAATGTGGTCCTTGAGAAGAAAATGTGCTTGGATATTAATGAGTAGGTGATTTTGAAATTAAGAATTCTGTTTCTACCACTTAATCTTGGGAGACTTTAACAAATTAATTTGCTGTGCTTGTTTGTCTTGAAGGATGATTATACTATGTTCCCTAAGACATGTTATGTAAAACAAATCTTAAAGAGCCATGAATGCAAGGTATAAAGTATAATTAAGGATAAAGGTTATGTTTGCTTTGCTTTGAGTGACAGACAGCACTACTGTTAAAAGCACCGTGCTGTTGAATAGCACTGTCTCTTGTTATCATTATTCATTTATGTTGTCTCAATTGTTCCTCAGCAATTTTTGAAAGATATAACTACCTCCACTTTGCAAATGATAAAATTAAGATTTAGAAAGATTTAGTGACTGGTTTTTATTATAATATATTGGATTCCTCTGTATGCAAATGATTGCCTTTTGAAAAGAGTTTTCAAAATTCTGATTTTTATATTCATAAAATTTTTTAATTGTCCCAAATGAATGAATTTTTCTCTTTTGGAGAATCATCATCATATTAATTAGACATTTTTTCCATACATAATAGTAAATATAATAAAATTATATTTGATTCATTAATAATTTTGTATGATGTATTAATGATGGAATATATTTTGAAGCTCATAGGTTACTAATTTTCATCTATTCTTTGGAGCAAAGGATAAATCACTATTACTGTGATTGTAAAAATGCAACTGGATGTTTAAAGAATCTGTCAACTACAATATCTTTTAAATTTTTTAAGTGATGGTGACATACAGTGGCAGTCTTTTCTCTTTTTAGTTTTTTCTTAGCTTGTTTTCCATGTATTTCTGTCTTTTTTGCTGTCTTAGATTTTAGAGAAAAATAATAATGTTGGTCAATAGCTGTTTCGTACCCAAACCATGTATGACATATATCAAGTAGTCACTTGTACCATTTCATATGCTAGTTTTTAGTTACAGATTAGTCAGTGTGAGTCTTTGATGCTTTTTTGTTGTGCCTGGTCTAAAATTGTTTTTTATGTTTTGACTTTATTCAGTGGCAGGCTTTTTCTTGTTTGTTTATTGCAGGAAAGGAAGTATTTCTTTTTAAGAAAAGTATTATTGCTTCATTTTGATACTCTTATTTTCCAAATTTTTCTAGTTTTATAATTATCTGAGAGACAGAATTGGTTTGGTTTGGTTTGGTTCTGTTGTTTCAAGCCATCTTGTTTGTCAGCTTCTTAAAATTTGGCCTGAACTTTGTAACTTCTGTACTTTTTTAATTTTATATATGAGAAAACTTTTCTACCTCCATCATTTATGAAATGAGATTGGCCAAATAGCGTGAATTTTCTTTCCATCAAACCTTTTTAAACATATGGCTAGGTAGGCCCTGTGCTGCATGCCGCTGCTTCCCTGGTGGTTCAGACAGTAAAGAATCAGGCGACCTGGGTTCAATCCCTGAGTCGGAAAGATCCCCTGGAGAAGAGAATGGCAACCTACTCTAGTATTCTTGCCTGAAGAATCCCGTAGACAGGAGCCTGGAAGGCTACAATCCTTGTGGTCGCACATAGTCGGATATGACTGAAGCCGACTTAGCACACATGTTGAGTGCTGAGGTATCACTGTGTATACAGATGGGATCTCTGTCCTTAGGGTGTAGCTCTAGTAGAAGGAGATGTTTATATAAATAAGTAAGTATAACACAAGACAATGATGGGAGTTGGTGTGGGGTACACAAAAAAGAGATTGGTCACTTTTGCCTGTGAGAAAATGTGGGAATGAGGAATCTGGAAAGACTTCTAGAGGAGATGGCTTGAGCTGAATTATCTTAAAAGATGAATAAGTGGTTTCTGGAAAGTTAGAATGTGGTTGAGTGTGTGGTATTGAAGATAGAATGGCATTCATTATCTGTTTTTAATAGTTCCTTGTAGTTTGTATGTAGGATGTGAACACAAGCATTTGGAGAGAGTACGACTTAGGCATTAGAAGCCACCAGATCTTGGCAAGCCCTGTGTACTGTATTAAAGATTTGGTGTATTTTAACTTAGCCAGTAAGAGGCTTGAGGAGTTTTCAAGCAGGGCAGTTTTGCCTTTACAAATGTCTCCCATGTGTTTAGTCATCACGAAAAAAAACTATAAGCTAGGTGAACCTTTTGATAGAGTGATTAATATGAAGATGAGTAGTTTTACCAAGGTTCCGTAATTGGCAACTGGCTGGACCAGTTCTTTTTGACTCCAGAATCTGTACTTTAAACCAGGGGTCCTCAACTCCCAGACCACAGACCACTACCAGTCCATGGCCTTCTAGGAACCTGGCCACACAGCAGGAGGTGAGTGGCAGGCCAGCGCACCTTTATCCGTATTTAGAGGTGCTTCCTATTGCTTGTGTTACCAACTGAGCTCCGCCTACTGTCAGATCAGTGGCAGCATTAGATTCTTATAGGAGCTGGAACCCTCCTGTGAACTGTGCGTGTGAGGGATCTATAATAGATTGTGTTCTCCTTTTGAGAATCTAATGCCTGATGATCTGGTGGAACCCAGGCAGTGATGCTAGCTCTAGCTCCAGTGGGGAGTGGCTGCAAATACAGATTAACATTAACACAAGAAATGAGTGCCCTTGGATTGTCCTGAAACCACACTCTGCCTCTGGTCATGGAAAAACTATCTTTCATAAAACCAGTTCCTGGTGCCAGAAAAGTTGGGGACTGCTGCTTTAAACCACTAGGATTGGAGATCAGAATTGATATAAGCAGTTAGACTTAATGACTTCCAAACTCTGTACATCAGTTCAGTTCAGTTGCTCAGTTTTGTCTGACTGTTTGCAACCCCGTGGACTGCAGCATGCCAGGCTTCCCTCTCCATCACCAACTCCCGGACCCCACTCAAACTTAAGTCCATTGCGTCGGTGACATGTACATGCTGGACTGAAAACTGAAAATGATACCTCCTCCCCATTTTGGATGGTTCCTTTGCTTTTAGTATACCAAGGATAACATAATAACCCAATAGTAAATGGTTGTTGAGTTCATATTCAGTGGTTCTCAGATTATTTCTTCATGTGGCTATACTGTTATTTCCTTTGGGTGCAAATTTCCAAAGGCTTATAGTTCATCTCTGAGCCACTTTCATCTATAGATAACTCACTAAGCTCTAAGAGAAAGAGTGTGTGTGTGTACTTTAAAAGAGACTCAAGAGCAATTTTCAGAAATCTGTTTGCCATTCTAATTCCTTTTTTTTTTTTTTTTTTTTTCTCTTTCTCTCTTAGAGCTCTCCCATGAGTTTTAGAGCCCATATTCTAAGCGAGGATAATTTTATATTCAGGAACATATCACATGAAAGATGAAAAGCCTGTATGGTAATTTTTCTTGCAATGAGGTACATAACACATGAAGTTATCATTCACATGATTTCCATATAAGAGTTTCATATTATTTTTAAAAAAGTATTGTCATTTGATACATTCAACAAAGTCAGCTGATTTAAATTCTCAAAAGTAGAACGTGTGACTTTGGTAGAAAAGAATGTTTTAAAATTGTGGCAGCTTTCCTCTTTAAAAAGTGATGCCAAATTTCTATTGGATAGTAACAGTTTAAATCTCATTTAATCTAGTTTTACTTTGGTATTTTCCTATATTTACAATTTTATTAAAGTATTTAGCCAAAAATCAGTGTTTTGGTATTTATTCTGGCATTTTCTTGCATGTTTGTTTGTTTTTTTTTAACTTAAAATTTTTTCTTTCAGTCTCGTAGTGTGGATAAGCAACATGCTGTAATCAATTATGATGCCTCTACTGATGAACATTTGGTGAAAGATTTAGGCAGTCTAAATGGGGTAAGTTAAGAGTTTTCTTTTTATCTTATTTGACTTTTTGTTTAATATTGTAAGAAAACAGATAAAAACACAAAATCCCGTTTGTGTTTTATTTCCTTTTCTTTAGTGTGCACCTACTTTTAAGTGCTTACTGGGTACATAGCACTTTGAGGACCTTATGCTAGAATATGAATGTGGCTTACGTTCCCAAGAAACCCTCTTGGTGGTTAATACTTAAAGGAATTCAGATGGTTGTTGGTTGTTATTATCTAATGGTTAAAGAAAAAAAAAGGCTTCTTTAAGGAAGTAAGAGGAGGGCTTGTCTTTACTGGATGACTTGAATTTATATGTGAGAAAAGAGTGGTAAGTCATGACAGTAAGAATTCAGAAAAGCAGTCTTTGAGAGACATAATTGTCATGCGTGTGGGTTAACTTTGGGCAAAAAAAAAAAAAAGATGCAAATATGGTTTGGTGTTAGATCGTTGAAGAATCTTCTAGATTAGAGTACAAAGGAGTGAAACACATTCATTTACCTTAACAAATGTGGTGAGTTGTCTAAACTCTAGTGTCTGTTGTTGCTTCTTTGGAGTCCTACATTGAAAATTTTTGTGTTATTACAGTGAATTTTTTTCCCTAATTCTTCAATTGATTTTTCTACATTGGCAGAATGTAAGTAGCTGCAGAATAAGAGAATGCTGACATGTTGAATAATTTATCTTATTTCTTCTCAGTTTTCTCATGGCTTTGCTAACAAAAACAAATAAAATTTTCTTGCGATCTGTGCTTTGAAATTCTTTAAAAGAATTTCACAGAATTAAATGTGTCTAGGCAATGGCAACCCACTCCAGTACTCTTACCTGGAAAATCCCATGGACGGAGGAGCCTGGTAGGCTGCAGTCCATGGGGTCTCTAGGAGTCAGACACGACTGAGGGACTTCACTTTCACTTTTCACTTTCATGCATTGGAGAAGGAAATGGCAACCCACTCCAGTGTTCTTGCCTGGAGAATCCCAGGGACAGGGGAGCCTGGTGGGCTGCCGTCTATGGGGTCGCACAGAGTCGGACGTGACTGAAGTGACTTAGCAGCAGCAGCAACTACTTTGTTGTTATTGTTTGTCTTTCTCATTGGTCTATAAGCTGCAAAAGGGTAAGAATTTTTGCATACATATTCATAAAGGATATTCATAAATTATATTAAAAATATGTTCTGTTTTGATGGCATCTTTGTCTTTTTTTGGTATCAGGATAGACTGGCCTCAGGATGAATTGGCAAGCGTTCCCTTTTTTTTCCGTAATTTTGGAGGAGTTTGAGAAGGATTGGTGTTAATTTGGTAGAATTCACTGTTGAAATTATCTGGTACTAGTCTTCTCTTTGGAGAAGGCAATGGGACCCCACTCCAGTACTCTTGCCTGGAAAATCCCATGGGCGGAGGAGCCTGGTAGGCTGCAGTCCATGGGGTCACTAAGAGTCGGACACGACTGAGCGACTTCACTTTCACTTTTCACTTTCATGCATTGGAGAAGGAAATGGCAACCCACTCCAGTGTTCCTGCCTGGAGAATCCCAGGGACGGGGGAGCCTGGTGGGCTGCCGTCTCTGAGGTTGCACAGAGTTGGACACGACTGAAGCAACTTAGCAGCAGCAGCAGCAGCATACTTCTAACTGGTACTGCTTTTCAAAATACACCATTAAACATTATGTGAAAAAACATGTAGAAATTTGGCAAATATGGTAATTTTTTTTTCTTTTAATTGGAGGCTAATTACATTATTGTGGTTTTTGCTGTACATTCCACATCCTCCTGAAGGCAGCAAAAAAAGGTATTGAAGAATATTAACTCGTTGATGTAGTTAACATGTTGAATGATTAAGATAGAGGAAATAGGCAGATGAAATAGAAATTGTTCTAACGTGTGGCATGTAAGTACGCAATTTGGATTCTGAGGTGCTGTTTCCTTGTCCACACCTACAGACTTCTGTTTTAATCTCTGTCTCAGATGCTTTATCAGCCTTGCTAATGCAAGGTTTAATAATCTGCTTGTGAATCTGCTTGTGAATATCTGCCACCGTGTTAGACTTTGTGTTCTTCTGAACAAACAGTTCCTGGGCCTTTTGCTTCGGTAAACACACCACAGTGCCTGAACCCAGTGAATCTTTTTGAATGGAATTGAATGAATTTTCTGTATGAAAGACTTTACAGAGAAATTTTTAATCCACTTCCATATGTGGAATGTTTTAAAAATGTTATATTCTGCTTTTAAAACTAGAAAATTTAATCTTGACCACAGCACTCATCTTAGGTGTCTTTACATTATATCTTGGAAAATAATAAGTGAGAATTAACATTCGTGTTTTAGTCTTTTAAAACATTGTGACCAAATATAAAAATTATGGATGTAGGTTATAAAAAATCAGGTGAAATATTAACTTCTAAGTTTATCAAAGCTGACCGTTCTTGTAATTTGATTGTACTCAATTTTCTGGAATACAGTAATTCATGGAGAGTAACATCTTCATTTTGAACTTGAAATCAGGACCTAGATTTGAATCTCAGTCTGTAACTTATGAGCATGATAACATTGAACAAATTACTTAAACCCTCTGAAATTCCATTTCCTCATATATATTCATAGTTGTGCAAATGCCATGAGTTGTGGTTCATGGGGTCACAAAGAGTTGGACACGACTGAGCAACTGAACTGAATGAGTTGAAGTTTATGAATGTGAAGACTCAACACAAAATTTAGTTACCTGACTTCGTTTTTAGAATAGTGAAACCATAATTCTTGCTTTATAGTAGTGTTGTAAGGATTAAATATATGTGAGTATCTGTCTGTTACAGAACTTTAAAACGTTATACAAATAATAAATGCACTGTTACCCAAATGAATAGCCTAGGAAATATGCCAGAATGGACTCTGGTAGCCAAAGTCTGTGAACTACCAGCTGTCATGCATTTTATTCAAAGAAAACTTGGCTGTCAGAGGTGCAGGTGCTCCAGAGCACGGAGGAAGCAGGAAGAACTGGAGGCAAACAAGGGCTCTCATAGAAAAGAGAAGCCTCAAGGAGCTCGCAGGAAAACAGCCCACTAACATAAGCTACAGAAGCAGTTCCAGCTTCCTCAAGCAGAACAGCCTCATTTCTGGTTGTAATAACGTTAAGTATGGACCTACGTAACTTAACATTCATAGAATCTTAGAAATTTGAGCATCAGGTTAAAAGTAATAACTTCAGAGAAGGCGCAGTGTAGTGGTATGAGCCCAGCTTGAATTCTTACTAGTGGTGTGATGCTGGACACGTCACTTAATTTTTCTGTTCCTCAATTTTTAAAAAATAGAAGTAGTAAAGTAGTACTCCTCTCAGGTTGTTGTGAATAAGTTAATAGTTTTAAACACCTAGAATAGTATGTAATAAGCATTCAGTAAGTGTTAGTTACTGGAGTTCCCTGGTGATTCAGTGGTAAAGAATCTGCCTGCCAATGCAGGAGATGGCTAATTCTATCCCTGAGTTAGGAAGATCCCCTGGAGGAGAAAATAGCAACCCACTTCAGTATTCTTGCTCCAGTCCGTGGGGTCACAAGGAGTTGGACACGACTGAGCACGCACACGCACTAACACATAGACAAGTGTTAGTTACTGCTGTTATGATAAGAAAAGCAGTTAAAACAACTTTGGCATCCTGTGGGCTACCTACTTTTTAGTGAATACATATGCAGTTAATTTTTTTTTTAAAGCACTGTATCAACTTAATTCATAAATAGCTACCTGTGACTACTTTCACTTCTGCTTCCTTTCACCCTACCCTAAAATACACTTGCAAGTTACCTAGGTCCACACTTAACGTTATTATGACCAGAAATGAGGCTGTTCTGCTTGAGGAAGCTGGAACTGCTTCTGTAGCTTATGTTAGTGGGCTGTTTCCCTGCGAGCTCCTTGAGGCTTCTCTTTTCTATGAGAGCCCTTGTTTGCCTCCAGTTCTTCCTGCTTCCTCCGTGCTCTGGAGCACCTGCACCTCTGATAGCCACCACTGGCTTTTGCCATACCACTCCCATCCCATTCTACCTCAGCTCCCTGTGTTCCAGCCCCTGCTGTGTCCTCTTTCACACTGCATATCCCGCAGCATCAGAACAGTGTCGCATAGAATGAGCAAGTAGGAAAGTAGTTAGGGGAGGAAGAGGACACCTTACTCGCTGGCAACATGATTGAGGTGTTGTGCTGCTGGCCACTTCCTTCAGATTTCCCAGAGCATTACTGCAGTACCTGGTCCTTATATGATTCTATACTGTCAATTATGTAATACATTTGCATTTAAATTAAACATGTTTATCTGGTTCAGTTGGCTTCTCTAAGGGTAGTGGTGTGGATGGGGGAGTTTGGGGAGCTGGCTTGGCTTGATCACCCAAGTGTTCTTGATGTGCAGTGAATGTGGGATTTGTAGTTCAGAGACCTGATTTTGAATCCCAGTAGTTCTACTTCTGAGCTCGAATCTTGATTGTTACTTCATGCTGTGTGCCTCGTTGTCCTCACCTGTCCTGCCTACCAGCTAGAGGTATGAGCAAATGATGTTATGAGCATAAGAAGTAAAACCTGTTTTTCTTTCTATATCTAATTTGTTAAAATGCTTCATAGCTGATTTATATAAATGATTTTTTTCCTTTTGCTCTTTTAAATTTTCTCCCCTTTTATAATTTTAAACCATCAGAAGACTTTTTGCTCCCAGGTGTTCTCAATTATATTTTGAGAGATGAAATTTTGTGTCTGGCTCATATTTCCTCAGCCTTTTTTAGACTGTAGGGTATATTTTTGTCATAAATGCTAGCATGTTAAAATTATGTTTTTTAATCTCTGAAAGTTCCTAGTACATTTGTTAAAAATAATAAGTGTTTAATATTTAAGAGAGTCAAGCATTGAGCTTTGAGCAGATCTTATAGGTCATCTTAGGTCTTTTAAGTAAATATGGTATTTTAGGATGAGATGGTTTTAAATAAAATTGGTTTAGAACTGTGGCATTTCTTATACTGTATATCTATCTTCTGCATATCAGACATCTGTTAATTAATATTTTATTTTATTCTTTTCTCTTTCATCATGCTCCTTTTCTCAAAAAACTTTTCTCTTTTGTAATTAATATAGAATATGTTGGTAAACTCAAAATATAATTCTTAAAACACTCTAAAATATGCATATTGAAAATGAGCCTGAAATTAGAGTTTATAAATGCCTGAGCTTTCGAATTTTCTTTGAATTAACTTTTCCTTCTTTCTGTGAAGCATGTCAGAAGGTTATTATTTAGGATTATTCATAAATCATACTAATATGTGATCTTGAGTTTAGCAGTATTCTGCTCTCTCCTTATATCAGGAATAAGATTGCAGCTTCTATTTTTGTTTGTTTGTTTGTTTTTGGTAGACTTAGAAACTGGTATTGTGTGACATATTACAAAGTGCCAGCTATGCAAAGGAATTTGAGAATATGATCATAATAACACAACGCCTTTATGTATTTTACTTTCTAACATTCTAAACTTATTCATTGTGGAGGGAACCTTCTCAAGCAAGCTTTGATGGCCATCTCGAATCCAGTAAAATAAAGAACAAGGAAAATGAGATTCAAACAGAAAGAGTAATTTTTAATTTCAACTTATCAAAGGAAAGCATTGGACACTTATATGATGTCTGCATTCCAGGCAGTTAAGTATAACGTTGTTCTGTGTTTTATAAATCAAGTGGATTCTAGGTCTTTACCTTCTAGTATGTCAGGAAAAATTATCATCACCATTTACCATCTTGTGTCCAGTGGACCCTTTGAGTCTTTTTACAAATAGTTTACACAAGTAAGAATTAAAAGATGAGAGAACAACTAGAACTTTTATTAAAAAATGAGATGTGTGTGTGCATTGTAAGTCGCTTCAGTCATGTCCAACTCTTGTGGCCCCATGGACTGTAACCCGTCAGGCTCCTCTGTCCATGGGATTCTCCAGGCAAGAATACTGGAGTGGATTGCCATTTCCTTCTCCAGGGGATCTTCCTGACCCAGGGATCAAACCCACATGTCTTTTGTCTCCTGCATTGGCAGGTGGATTCTTTACCCCTAATGCCACCTGACAAACTCCAATTTTTGTTCCATATTTTCCTGGTTTTGAAAGATACGTAACAAAGAGAATGAGTATTGTTCTTTGAGAGCCACGAATGTGTCAGTTGTCATGCATTCTATGGGATATATATCCATTTTATAGATGCTGATTCAGATTTCAAGTACATCTCTCGCTGGTTCTAGTTTACTATTATTTCTAGTTTTTCTTGCTCTTGCATTATCAAAATGCATTATTTTTAAGATTTTTGACAGTTTAAAATTTTATCAAGAAGAAGGTCATCTTCTTTTTCTTCCATAATTGTAAAACATTACAACAGTTGCCAGATCAGTTCAATGATTTTATTTCTCTTAATACATCATCTCTTTACTACCAGTTACTTTTATATAGATACATTTGTTCTCTTACATGCTAAATCAAATAGACATTAAAGCACAAACATTAAAAAATGAGAGAAAACTGTCACAATTTATTTTAAAGTGCAGAATCATCAGTTTTGTGTTTAAAAATACTGTGTAATTCCTCTTACTGACTTAGGCTAACTGGATGAAAAATATTTTTTAGGGTTTGTTTTTTTTTTTTAACTTTGGAAACATTCTTCTCTCATCAATTCTTGTGTTAGGCAAAATTCATCTAGGATTATCTTCATCCGAAGACCCATGGTTTGATAGTTTGCTTATTTTGTTAATGTTTTATCATTGTTGTTAGTCTAGAATGCTGCTCTACCTTTTGTATTTACCCTTATAACTGAAAAGTTTCCCTTTTCTTCTTTGCCTTTATGGATGTTAAATAAAAAATGCTGAATTCTCAATTTTGCTCTTTAATAGCTTTTTGAAAAAGGGCAAAGATGCTGTCTTCAGCTTCTTGGGAAAATGATGCAATAATTTGGATAATGTAGTAAGAAACCGAAAGGTTGTACAGTGTTTCATGATTGCATCATCCATCTAGCTCTGTTTGATATTCACCACACTATCCATGTGTGGCTACTGAGCACTTGAAATGTGTCTAGTCTAAAAAAGAAGGTACAAAAGAAAGAATGTAAAGTGCTTTCTTAATTTTTATATTCATTATTTGTTAAAATGGTACTCTTTTGGATGTGTATGTTAATCAAAATATTTTATGAAAATTAATTTCACCTTTTTTCACCTGCTAGAAAATTTAATAGTATACCTACTAGTATAGTATACCTAGTACAGTATACTAGTGTGTTCTAGATAATTCTATTCTTCTGTTATTATTTTGGTCATTTCCACAGTAAGAAATAATTGGTAAAATGAAATAATGATGGGATGATGATGTTGATGAAACAATATTTTGAGATACAGGAAAAATAATGTTTCTATAATGTATCGTAGATTCATGTAAGGGTCTTGTAATGTATCTTAAGTTCTTAAAAGCATCCAAAGGACTCATATGGCAATTGTAAAACAGAATGAGTTTTATTCAGTTTTTTTAAGTAAATTTTCATTTTCTTCTTTAAAACACTTCTAGGAATAAAAATAGTGAAAGCTCAATCCTCACCAATAATTAAAACTGTCCAGAAAAATTAAAATTGAGTCTAGTGGACCCTGATATTATATCTAGAGCTAAATATTTCACCTTTTACAATTTCTAACTTCAAGTAGGATCTTTTCTTGGAACCATTTTTAGGTGCCTAAATTTGTCTTGGCAGCATAGTAGACTTAGAGGAACTGCAAGTTGGTTCTTTGTGTGTTATTTGTAATAGTAATAAAGGGCTTAGTATGAAATCTTTGATTATGAAATCACTTATTACAGAATGCATTTTATGATGATACTCAAGCTGTGTTAGCCACCATTCGATCTATACTTTACAGTATAAGGTTTGAATATTTGCTTGTCTAAAATATAATAATTCTTCAAATATTAACTTAACATCTATCTTTTTTATCTCTTGTAGACTTTTGTGAATGATGTTAGAATTCCAGAACAGACTTATATCACCTTGAAACTTGAAGATAAGTTGAGATTTGGATATGATATCCTTATATGATTTTGTGCATTTATTAAATTTATTTAAAAATCTTTATTCTGGTATAAATTAAACATTTCTTCAGACATAAGAATTCATAATATAAGCATGCTGAAAGTCTCTTTGCCCTTCCAAATTAAAATTCATGTTTAAAAATAATATATTTTCTTTCTGCTTATTATGCCTGTTCCTAAAAACAATGCTGGAAAAATTGATGGACTCTTTTATTCCTCCTCACTCTGTATTATAGTTTCAGCAGAAATATTCCTGTGATGCCATTACATATGCACTTTGGGTATCAAAGAACTGGGTAGAAGACAGAGTGTGTAATAGTAGCCAAGTCTAGGGATTTATTGTTACACCTTGTAGTTGAAAATTGTTTAATTAAAATGCCACAGCAACAGAAAGAACATTTACTATGAATTAAGACTGGAAAGAACATTTACTGTGAGTTGAAACTGGAGTACAGTTTATCTGCCAAAAGTATTTTTTTCTAATTAGAGTAATTAAGTGACTTGGAAAAGCAAGTAGTGAAATATCCAAGTTTAAGAAATGAATGTAAACTCCGGAAGTATAGTGAAATGCTACACTTCAGAAATAGGTACTGTATCTCCAGGTGGCTAGATGTGTAGCAGATAAGCAAGCCTAAGTTTGTTTGTTTTACAATTATTTATTGAATGTCTCCCGTGTGCCAGACATAGTCCCTACAGTCTGGGGATGTTTTGTTGTTGTTTAGTCATGAAGTTGTATTCAACTCTTTTGTAACCCCACGGACTGTAGCCTGCCAGGCTCCTTCTGTCCATAGGATTTCCTGGGTAAGAATACTGGAATGAGCAGCCATTCCCTCCCCAAGGGTTTTTCCTGACCCAAGGATGGAACCCATGTCTCCTGCATTATAGGTAAGTTCTTTATCACTGAGCCACCAGAGAGCCCCAGTCTGGGGATACAGTACTAATTAAAACAGATCACAGTCTCTGTCCTCCTGGAGCTTACACTTTAATGGGGTTGGAGGTAGCTGACAGCACACACAAAAAGAATGATAGAGGGTGATAAATTCTATCGAGGAAAAGTGTGAATGGAATACAGAGAGCTAGTGGTGGTTCGTGAGAAATTATACTTTAAAAAGGCTGTTCATGAAGACTTCACTGAGAAGCCAACATCGGAGCAAAGATAGGGTGAAGATGCTGACCGTATAATGTATCACCTTTAATAGGTCACTGTAAGAATTTTGGCTTTTAAGTGAAACGGAGTGATTTAGAGGGTTTGGTCAGAGGAGTGAGGTGATAATGACTTACATGTTTAAGAGAATCCTCTGGTTACTCTTGTTCAAAGACTTAAGGGTGGGAGTGGGCAGGAGTGGTAAGAGGGAGACCAGTTAGAAGGTTGTTATGGTAGTTGCAGTAGCTCCGGGTGAGAAATAATGGAGGTGATAGAAGCAGAGGTAGTGAGAAATGATAGGATCTGTACATGTCTTGTAGATGGAGCCAGTAATATTCCTGGTTAGACTGGATATGGACTAAGAGAAGAGAGTCAAGGATGAATCCAAAATTGTACAGTTGATGTAAACAATTAGAAAAATGGAGTCACCATTAACCAACAGCATATTCTGTAGGTAGAGCAGATATTGTGGAGAAAATGGGAAGAATCTTCCCCCCCGCAGTCCATTTAAATTTGATATAATTGAATTTGGTTTAATTGAATTTTTCAATTGTTAATGTTTTCTATTTGACTTCTACTGTCATTATTAACTTCTTCCAAGTGAAAGCTGAGATCATTCGAGACCTTTCTTTTCTAATATAGGCATTTAGTGCTATAAAATCCACCCCCGCCCCCCACCTAGTACAAACATACCTTAGAGATACTGTGGTTTCAGTTCCAGACCATTGTAGCATTGTAAGAAGCTAGCCACAAAAATTTTTTGTTTCCCAGTGCATATGAAAGTTAATGTTTAAATGACATTGTAGTCTATTAAGTATGTGATAGCATTATGTCTAAAAAATTTGTATATACCTTGATCAAAAAATGCTTTATTACTAAAAACTGCTATCATCTGAGCATTCTGTGAGTCATAATCTTATTAAGGATGCAGGGTCTTGCCTCGGTGTTGATGGCTGCTGACTGACTAGGGAGGTGGTTGCTGGAAGTTGGGGTGGCTGTGGCTATTTCTTAGAATAACACCACAGTGAAGTTTGCCACATCAATTGACTCTTCTTTTCATGAGTGATTTCTCTGTAGCACACAGTGCTCTTTGATTGCATCTTACCCAAAGCAGAACTTCTTTCATAATTGGAGTCAGTCTCTCAAACCTTACTGCTGCTTTATCAACTAAGTTTATGTAATACTCTAGTCGTTTGTTGTTATGCTAACAGTCTTCACAGCATCTTTACCAGGAGTAGATTCCATTTCAAGAAACTGCTTTCTTTGCACATAAGAAACTTCTTATTCATTCTAGTTTTATCATGAGATTGCAGCAGTTTAACCACATCTTCAGGCTCCACTTTTAATTCTAGTTCTTTTGCTATTTCCACTATCTCAGCAGTTACTTCCCCCACTGAAGTCTTGAACCCCTCAAAGTCATTCATGAGGTTTGGAATCAACTTCTTCCAAACTCCTGTTAGTATTGATAATTGACCCTTCCATAAATTACAAATGTTCTAATGGCAACTAGAGTGGTGAATCTTTTCCAGAAGGTTTTCAAATAACTTCCCAGATCCAGCTGAAGAATCACTGTGGCAGCTGTAACCTTATGAAATGTATTTGTTCAATAATAAGACTTGAGGTATTTCCCTGGTGGTCCAGTGGCTAGGCCTTCATACTCCCAATATCGGGGTGCAGGTTCAATCCTTGGTCAGGGAAATAGATCCCACATGCTGCAACTAAGACCTGGCACAGCCAAGTAAATAAAAATAAATAGTTTTTTTTTTTTTAATAATAAGGCTTTAAAGTCAGAATGTCTCCTCGATTCATGGGTTGCAGAATGAATGTTATTGTTGTTAGCAGGCATTAATTTTGTCCATCTCCATCAGAGCTCTTGGGTGACAAGGTGCATGGTCAGTGAGCAGAAATACTTTGAAATCTGAGCATACGTGCATGCTAAGTCTCTTCAGTCGTGCCCCATTCTTTGCGATCCCATGGACTGTAACGTGCCAGGCAGTAGGTCTCAAACAGTGGGCTTAAAATATTTAGTAAACAATGTTGTAAACAGATGTCCAGTCACCCAGGCTTTATTATTTCGTTGGGAGAGTACAGGCAGAGTAGATTTAGCGTAATTCCTAAGGGCCCTAAGATATTCAGAATGGTAAGTAAGCATTGGCTTCAACTTAAAAGTCACTACCTGTATTATCCCCACTAACAAGAGAATCAGCTTGTCCTTTGAAGCGAAGTCATTGACTTCTCCTCTCTAGCTACGAAAGGGTGTCTTCTTCCAAAGAAGACTGTTTTGTCTACACTGAAAATCTGTTGTTAAGTGTAGTCACCTTCATTATAATTATCTTAGCTAGATCTTCTGGATAATTTGCTATAGCTTCTACATCAGCAATTGCTTCTTCACTTTGCACTTTTATGTTATGGAAATGGCTTCTTTTCCTGAGCTTCATAAATTGTTCTCTGTAAGCTTCAAGCTTTTCTTCTGTAGCCTCCTCACCTCTCTCAGCCTTCATTGAAGAGAGGGCCTTGCTCTGCATTAGGCTTTGGCTTAAGGGAATGTTGTGGCTGGTTTGGTCTTCTATTCAGATCACTAAACTTATTCCATATTTACATTAAATCTGTTTAGCTTTCTTACCATGCATGTGTCACTAAAATAGCACTTTTAATTTCCCTCAAGAACTTTTTCTTTCCATTCACAATTTGGCTGTCACATGAGGCCTATCTTTGATCCCGTCTTGGCTTTTTTTTTTTTTCCCCCCCTCAAATGTCCTTCCATCTTTCTCTCTCTCTCTTTTTTTTAACACCAAAAATATTTTTCTGTCTTGGCTTTTGACATGCCTTCCTCACTAAGTTTAGTCATTTCTAGCTTTTAACTTAAAGTACAAGATGTGTGACTCCTCATTTCACTTAAATGTTTAGAGGCTGTTGTGGGGTTATTAATTGGCCTAACATTAACGTCGTCATGTCTTAGGGAATAGGTGGCCAGAGGGGAGAGAGAGAAAGAACGGCCAGTTGGTAGGCCAGTCAGAACGTGCACAACATCTATCAATTAAGTTCACCGACATAAATGGGTGACGTTCATGGTGACCCGGAACAATTACAATAGTAACATCAAAGATCACTGATCAGGGACTTCTGGTGGCCCAGTGGTTAAGAGTTCACCTTCCAATGCAGGGGACTCAGATTTGATCCCTGGCTGGGGACCGTGCACCACAGCTACTGAGTCTGGGCACCTCGATAGAGAGCCCATGTGCCACAAACCCATGGACCACAGGCAAAAAATCCCACATATTGCAGCAAAGACCCTGCGTGCTGCAGCTAAGACCTGACACAGCCAAAAATAACTGATCACAGATCCCCATAACAAATATAAAAATAAGGAAAACGTTTGAAATGTGCGAATTACCATACAGAGACACGAAGTGAGCAAATGCCATTGAAAAACTGGCTCCGATAGACTTGCTGGGTGCAGGGTTGCCACGGACCTTCAAGTTGTATGAAACGCAGTGTCTGCAGAGCACAGTAAAGGGAAGTACAATAAAGTATGCCTGTACTGCTTTAACACGCAAGATACTTTCTAGTTTCTCTTTTGATCTTTGTTTGCATTAATCTTTGTTACTTAGTTTCTAAATATTTGGAATTTTTCCGAGGGACTTTCTGTTATTAATTTCCAATTTACCCATAGTGGTCAGAAACATACTTCATGTATTTCAAATCCTGTCCTGTCACGCATGGTATATCTACTCTATCTTGGTAAATATGCTCTGTGTACTTGAGAAGAATGTGCATTCTGCTGTTGTTGGGTGGAGTATTCTATTCGGTCAAATTAGTTGTACTGTTGTTCACATTTTCTGTATTTTACTGATTTGTTGTCCAGTTGTTGTGTCAATTATTGAGAAAGCAGTATCAAAATTTCAGACTCTCATTGGGTTTGTTTCTCCTTGCAGAAGTATTGGCTTCATGTAATTTAAAACACTGTTATTAGAAGTGTAAACATTTAGGATTGTTGTGTCTTCTTGATGAATTGATCCCCTTTGTAATTATAAAATGCTTTGCTTTATCTGTGATAACATTTTTTTGTGCTGAAATCTGGTTTGTCTGGACATTAGTTTTGGATTGGTGTTAGCATGGTATATCGCTTGCATTCTTTTACTTTTAACTTATTATTGTCTTTACATTTGAACTAGGCAGCACATAGTTGGTCTTAGTTTTTATACAGTTTGATCATTTCTGCCTTCATCCGGGGATTTAGAGCATTCATTTAATGATGTGGTTATTAAATCTATCGTATTGATATTTGTGCTCTATTTGCCCCATCAGTTTTTTCTCTTTTTCTCCCAATTTATTTTGGATTATTGAGTTTTTTTATGATTTCATTTTGTCTTGTTATTTTACTACTGTAACCCTTTTAAAAAAAATTGTGGTTAAGATTTTGTAATTTTATCTTTAATTTTAAGCTGTATCTTCAAATGACATTATACTCCTTCACATACAGTATAAGAACGTTACAGTGGTATACTTTCGTTTTTTTCTGTCCTTATCTTTGTGTTGTGATTGTCATACATTTTATTTCTATATATGTTACAAATTGCATTCTACATTGATATCAGTAAAGCATCAGTTATCTTTTAAAGAGGTTTAAATAATAAGAAAAATAGATTTTTATGGCCATTGTAGTCATATCTTAAATCACTGTAATTACCATTTCTTGTGCTTTTCATGCTTTTTTATATTGATAGATCCACATTTTCATCTAGTTTCATTTTCTTATTGTGTAAAGAACTTCTTTTAATATTTTTTTATAGTACAACTCTGCTGATGATGAATTCTTTCAGCTTTCGTGTGTCTGGAAAAGCATTTCACCTTAGTTATTAGAAGTTATTGTTGCTGGACATTTCTTTTAAGTACTTTAAATTTGTTGTTCTCTCTTGCATTGGTTCCCTTTCCCCTGGTTTTGAGCAGTTTGATTTTAATGTGCCTTTGTGCAGTTTTCTTCATGTCTCTTATGCTTGGGGATTTTTGAGCATGTTGGATCTGTGGGTTTATACTTTTAATCAGATTTAGAAAAAAATTCAGCCATTATTTTTTTTAATTCTTTTTTCTGTTCTCCCCACTTTTTTTCCCAAGGACTTCATTTAAATGTATATTAGGCTACTAGAAGTCATCTCCTAGCTTACTGAGGCTCTATTTATTATTTTTTTAATGAGTATCTGTTCTCTGTGTGTTTCATTTTGGGTTGTTATTGTTGCATTGTCTTCAGGTTTACTAAACTTTTTTTTGGCTGTGTCTAACATGCAATTTCCGTATCCAGTATAGTTTTCAGCTCTAAAATTTGGATTTTGTCTTTTATATCTTTCAAGTCTTTACATATTTTTTAAACATATGGAATACAGTGATGTTAACTGTTAGAATGTTTGTTGACATTTGTGTCAGTTCTGGGTCAGTTTTGATTGATTTTTACATTCATTGTTTTGACTGAAAGACAGACATTGTAGATTTTTTACCTTGTTGAGTATTGTATGCATACTTTTGGATTCCTATAAATACTTTTGAGCTTTGTTCTGGGACACAGGTTACTTTGAAATAGTTTTATCATGTTGAGTCTTGCTTTCCTAAAAATTTTTGAACTTCTGAGGTTATTCTGGGGCTAATTAATTCCCCATTACAGAAGCAAGACCTTTCTGTATACTCTGCTTTAGGGGTCAGCAAGACCATTGGTAAACCTGGCTCTCAGCCTGTGTTTGTAAATAAAGTTTTATTCGTACATAGGCATATCCACTCATTTACATCTTTCTTTAGCTGCTTTTGCACTGTCATAAGCAGAGTTGAGTAGTTTAAACAGAAATCATATGGCTTCCAAAACCTAAAAAGTTTACTGTCTGGCCCTCAATAGATAAACAATTTGCGAACCCCTGCTTTATCGAGTGACCTGGGAAACATGAGGTTTTTCAGCTTGGCTGTTGTGATTAGACACTATTCCTGGCCCTCTCTGAGTAAGGGGCACTATTACTTCGAATACTTTCAGGTGGTTCTTGTCCCAGCCATAGATATGTTTTCTCAAATTAATGTGCTGATCAGTTCCCAACTGAATACTTGAGCCAGCCCCTTAACAGTCTCTGGAATACTACTTCTGTGCAGCTTTCTGAGCTGTAGTCATCTTGGTCTGCCCAGACTCTCAGCCCTCTTTTCTTCCCAGCTGAGAGTCTGCCAGGTTTGGCCTTGCTTACCCCTCCCTCCAGTGTGACTTGGAAGTTCTCTAAAGATACTGAGTTAGGGCAGTGATTGCAGTCCCCTTGATTTGTTCCTCCTCACTCAGAAATCACTGTCTTTTGTTACCTGGTATTGATTGTCTTTGCAAACCATTGTTTCATGTATTTTTTCTCTTTTTCAGTTGTTATTCAAAGAAGTGTGGAAATAATTTATAAATATTAATGATTTTTAATAAATAAGATTTAAGTAAGCATGACACTTTTTATGAAATTTCTTGAGATATAATTGACATACAGCTGTAGTTAATATGACTGTATTGTGTATTTTGTAACTTGACATCATAAGTAATTATACATTAGATTGTCATTTTTCTAAATTAAGCAAACTGAAAACAGTTACCTGGGTCTGTACCACTAGCAAGATAGTAGCTTTGAAGGTGAAAGCTGGAGTCAGGAGTAGTCTCAAAAACCTCATTGTCATACTAGGATTCTCAGTTAAATTCATAACCTAAACAAGAGGAATCTTGAATTCTTTGGTCTCCCACACAGGAGTTTTTTGGTAAGGCAAAGTATGTGAATCTGAGTTATACCCTCTTTATAAGTTTTCCTTGATCCTAAAGAAGTCTAAATTTAAGAGGATTCCCTAGACTAACTTTGAGGAATAGCCTTAATTAAAGCACTCCCAGGAGAAACTTGAAGCAGCAGAAAGCACTCACAGCAGGCTAAAATCATTTGTTTCCCATTGAAAAATAGAAATGACTTCCAGTAGTTTTAAGATGGTGTTTTCCACTGTAAATGTAGGAATGCAGTGAATCTTCTGCGGCTGTTAATGAGTTTTTTGGGAGTAAAACAAAAGCTTACTAGAATTTTTACTTTTATTAAGTACTTAACTATGAACTGTATATAGTCATATATACCAGCAAATGTGTATCAGCATATATACATAATAAAAAAGGAAATTTTTTATTATTTCACAGTTACTGGAAGCAGTGTAAAGTGATAAGAAAGCCCTGGACTAGTATTCAGTTGACTAGATTATTATCTTGGGTTCTGCCTCTCTAGTCCTCAAGTTCCACGGGGACTTGAGAATGGGAAGGTGGGTTAATGGAATTGAATAGGATATTCCCAAAGTGCTTTACAATTCTAGAAAATTCTGAGTTTTTATTATTTTAATGAGTAGAACTATGGATCAAATACTTGTAAACAAGTTTACCGCTTGTTATGCATGGGAAGTCTATTTTTCTCCCAAGTGGTCATGATAATTATAGCTTTCTACCCTTGAAGTCATGGGTGCTCTGAACTGATAAAGAAGACTTAACATTTACTATGTGGTTACAAAAGTCCTTTCATTAAGGGGTTAAGTGATGGTGAGAAATGTGACCTCTGTTGTTTAGTGAAAGATCTTTTTAACATACAGAGGCATTGTTCTTTTTGGCATAATAATGAAAGCATTCATTATATCTAGCACTTGGTTCTAATCTGTATAGAATCAGTTGTTTGATAATGTAATTTGACCCTGATTGCAATTCATGGGGGGAAGGAGTGGTTGTAGTTGCTGTAAAGACCCTAATTATAGCATTTCTTTTGCACTTTCAAGATGAATTTCATTTTTATCAGTGCTTGTGAAGTAGGAATAATTGAATTCTTCAGGATTTACTGTTGGGTAATCCCTGATGACACTTCTTTTTAGATTTTTGTGGTTAGCTATCAATATCATTTGACCCAGGTGCTTTTCTTCTTTGTGGTCATATTACTGTTAGTGAGAACTGAAAACGTCTTTTGTGCTTAGGTTAATCACCCAGTTGTTTGCTTCTTGAAGGCCGTGATTATTACCTAAGTTTGGAATTACTTGCTAGACTTTTTAAGATTTTATTTAGTATTAAAAATTTTTTATATTTGTGAACATAATTTAACATTTAACTTTTTTTTAACACTTGACTCTTAGGGAAATATGGTCATTCTCTTATTATAATTGCTTCTTGAAAATAGGATGATTTCTTTATTATCTTTGATTGTTTTAAGCTTATCAGAGTTTTGAAATTATATTCTTCCTTAGCCCTGTTTACATACAAATCTTTTCACTGTAGTACGAGGAGAAATGAGGGTCCCTGAAGAAGCTCTTAAGGTAAACATTTTTACTTATTTCTTTTGTAAACCTGCCATTTACTAGGGTTGATTTCACTCATGGATATTTCACTTCCATTTTAAAATGTTTTGTAGCATGAGAAATTTACCATTCAGCTTCAGTTGTCCCAAAAATCTTCAGAATCAGAATTATCAAAATCTGCATGTGCCAAAAGCATAGATTCAAAGGTAGCAGATTCTGCAACAGAAGTGCAGCACAAACCTACAGAAGCACTAAAATCTGAGGAGAAAGTTGTTGGTAAGTTAACCTCTTTGAAAATATCATGTTTATTCTTGATTATGAAGAAGTTGCATGCTTCCATGTCCTTATAAAAATAATTAATGATAATGACAGTTTCAGAGTGAGTTTTAATGCAGCCAGTGCTTCTTAGAAAGCAGTGTAGAACATAATTATATGGCAGTTGTATGTAAGTGTATTTAGTATATTTATTTGAAGAAAGTAAATATAATTTACCTTAATAGTATTTTTATTATTCCATGTTTGTCTGCTTTTTTCCCCCTAGATTATAACTGAAATGAATGAAAAAGAAATGTCCAATAATGGCTACATTATCATAATTATTATGATATGTATCATATTACAGTAGGAGCTTTAAGAATAGTTTATATACATAATCCCAGTCATATAAAAACAATTTTTAAAACTGTTAGAAATTATCAAATTGCTCAAATATAAGCTTATTAGTCCAGTTAACAACTGGTTTAAATTTAGTTACTGTGCAGTGTCCTTAGGCTTTAAAATTTTTTTAAAAGTCACTTATACCAAAATTTAGTTTTGTCTTTTATGTTTAGACTTATGAGCCATTTCTGTGTGCCAGCGAACAAGTTGCACTTTGACTAAAAGCTGTTGGACTCTAGCAGTTTATATTACATAGATATTAGCCAGTGCAAAATTTGTTTCTCATGTTCAATATTGAATGAGATCCACAAATACTATTCAACTTAGAGTATTTTCTGCTATCTAGACTATACAGTTAACCCTTGAACAGCACTGGTTTGAACTGTTGAGCAGCTGCTGCTAAGTCGCTTCAGTCGTGTTCGACTCTGTGCGACCCCATAGATGGCAGCCCACCAGGCTCTCGTATCCCCAGGATTCTCCAGGCAAGAACACTAGAGTGGGTTGCCATTTCCTTCTCCCATGCATGAAAGTGACAAGTAAAAGTGAAGTTGCTCAGTCGTGTCTGACTCTTAGCAACCCCATGGACTATAGCCTACCAGGGTCCTCTGTCCATGGTATTTTCCAGGCAAGAGTACTGGAGTGGGTTGCCATTGCCTTCTCCGTGTTGAGCAGCACTATTTTTTTTAAAAATGCAGATTTTTTTCAGTAGTTAATACTACAATACTACACAGTCCACATTAGTTGAATCCATGAATACAGAACTGCTTCCCTCGTGATTCAGATGGTAAAGAGTCTGCCTGCAATGTGGGAGACCCAGGTTTGATCCCTGGGTCAGGAAGATCCCTTGGAGAAGGAACTGGCAACCCACTCCAGTATTCTTGCCTGAAGAACCCCATGAACAGATGAGCCTTGTGGGCTAGAGTCCATGGAGTCACAAAGAGTTGGACATGACTGAGTGACTAACACAGGAACTGTGGATTTGGAAGTGAAAGTTGTTGAATAAGTGTTCTGCTCTTTGCAACCCATGGACTCTAGCCCACCAGGCTCCTCTGTCCATGGGATTCTTCAGGCAGGAATACTGGAGTCGGTTGCCAGTTCCTTTTCCAGGGGATCGAACCCAGGTCTTCCGCATTGCAGGCAGATTCTCTACCATTTGAGCCACCAAGGGAGCAGGCTAACTATAAGTTATGCTATGCTTGAATTTTCAACTGCGGAGAATGTGAAGGCTCCTAAACTCTGCATTGTTCAGGGGTCACCTGTACTTTGTTTTTCATTAAATCAACTGGGCGATTCTAGCATTCTCCAAAAGCATGTTTGTTTGTTTGTTTTCCTGTTTTCATGTGCTTTTTCCCCACTTCTTTACAGATACTTCTGCCATGCCCCGTGGTACTCCATTATATGGGCAGCCTTCATGGTGGGGGGATGATGAGGCGGATGAACAAAGACCTTTCAAGTCAAATGGCAAACCTGAAGAGAAAAATCACGAAACTGGAACATCAGGTAAAAAAATCTCAGACTATGACATTAAATGGTTTTAAGGACAAACTTACTATCAAAGCAAGAATCTATTCTTAAAAGTGTATCTCCTATTATTTAAATGATATAGTTTAATAATATGGTTGGGCATTTTGAAATAATTATTAAAATGTTCTAACTAGACCAAAATAGTAAATGCAGACTAACTTTGTGTGTTTTCACTAGATTGACAAGCATATAATCGTATTTTTAAATGAAAAATTTTTATTATGTTCAAAATGTATGAGGTTAAAGCTTCTTTAAAATCTCGGTGTGCCTGATTTCGAGGGGTATGATAGCAACAAGATTAGCTGTTAAGCAGCCAGAATGAAGAAATAATTCTGAATCACATTCTCAGGTTAATAGTCAAGGAACATATTCTTTTGTTGCTGGAGAAATTTAGGAATGAACTAAGTCAAAAGCCAGAAAATCAAGATTTCCAGGAAATAAATGGAGGTATCAGTTGCCTGTTACATAAGGACTTGGCATGGACATCAACACTGGTGGATGGAGCAGCCGGTTTCCTTGATAATGGCAGATAAGGATCAGAACTGGAGGAATTAAATACAGGCACCAGGGAGCAGTATGTAAAGCCAACTGTGACTCTGAGTCAAGGATAGATTTCATCAGCACTCTTGTCAACTTTCTGCCTTTCACCATAATTCTACAAGATAAATAAGACATTTTTCTTAGCTGGAGAATAAGAACACTGGTTCTTATTCATAAATATACTCTAATTTTACCAGGATACAGGTCTAAGAAAGCTGGCCTTATCAACTTGCTCTTAAAGTGCCCCAAACTAAAGTTGTCAACTTTGCAAATAAAGTCCCATCTCAGTTTTCTTATTTCTGTGGCCTACACAACTCTTTCTTCATGTTCAAGCTCAGAAGCTTAATATTATTTAGCATACCCTCAGATGCAAATGACAGAAATGCCACCTGATAACGAAACAGGACGGAAATGTACCCGCTTAAATAATGAACCTCTTTAGAATTGGTTAATGCAGCATCTCAGTGGCATCATCTGCTAGTGTTTTCTCTCGGACTCTCAGCCCTTCTGTTCAGTGGCTGCATACTAAGGAAGTTTACCTAATACTCTTAGGCTGTTTGCCAGTAGCAGTTGGGGTGCATGCTACTTTGATCACATCCAGTCGAAAATAGCAAAGGTTGCTTCTAAAAGACCCCCTGGGAACTTTCCCCAAAGTTTTTAACACATCTGTCATTTCATTGATCTTTCATGGGTTCAGGAGTAGATCACGTGCTTATTTCTGAACCAATCCCTGGCAAGGGTTATGAGATTATCCTTAAGCCAGTCTTACCCATCTTGAAGCTGAATGTGGGGTTAATTTTCCCTCAAGGCACATGTGTTGTATCAGGGACGAGCAGATACCTGGGAATGTTGGAGTTCTTTTTGGAGGAAGAAATAGGAAATGGATTTTGGAAGACAGTCAAGAATGTCTACTTTATTTGAAATTTTTGTGTCTTCCCTTCCTTTCACTTCATCTGTTATATTGCCTACTTCTCTTGTGCTTTTTTCCCCTTTGAATCATAACTGAACTATTTCCAGTTTCAACCTTTCTGCAGTTCAGTTTGTGCAGTAAATCTAAGCTGTCCTTTATTTCCTTGGCTTAACAAAGACTTTATGTGAAGATTTTATATTTTCACATAGATTTTATGTCAAAATTTCCAACTGTATCCCACTTTCCTTAGCCTTGTATCCCACTACAGTTATTTAGTGCTCTCCCAGTGCATTCCCACAAAATTAGACTAATTTCTGCCTTCTCTTCTCCCACAGGAGTATATACACGTAAATCCAGTAGTATAAAATTCTAAAGGATATGTCTGTGTATGTGTTTCGTAACACTTTTATTTAGTATTTTGTGTGTATTCCTTATCTTAACTGCACATTTCTTACTCCAGGGATCACATGTTATATTATCATGTGTACTAGAGCAACCTAGGAGAGAGAGAGGGAGGGAGAAAAGGAGGAAGGGAGAGAGAGAAGAGTGAGGGAAAATAATGTACTAATTATTAGGGAGTTAAATGAAACACAGCATAATTTAATGTTCCCAGATTCTGAAAATAATTGTGATAGTGAGTTTATCTAGCCGTTAAAGATCCTTCTACCCAAAACAACTTCTGAAATCTGAAATAAATATCTTGTGGAACACAGTGAAGTATAATTGTAATTTTTGTACTGGAGACAGAAGTATGATTTATTAACAATAGATAATACTTCAGTGTTGCTTACTTTATCCAGACACTCTGAGTGCCCTGTGTATATTTAATCATTTAATCCTCATAGCTGTACCTGAAAGTAGTTACTATTATCATGCCCATTTTATAAATAAGTAAGTGGCAGCACAGTGATGTGAGTTTATTCACAAGGTCACTCAGCTAGCAAAAAGTGTAGCTGGGATTCTAAGCCAGGTGACCTGACTTATAGAGTCCATGCTATTAACAACAGTTAACTTTTCAGCAGTCATTACACACCCACCCACACACATTCAAAATCATTCCAAAAGAATATACTTTGTAGAGTATAAAGACTAAAACAAACACCCCAAAAACAAACTGACATAAAAATCAATCCCTCATGCCTCAGCATAATAAAATGAATTTCAAGCTGTGAAGTGTCCAGTAGTAATTTCATCTATGTGAATGAAACTAAATTCTTAAATGATTATCAGCTTGTGTGGCCTATCTCATTGAGTATCTTTTCTGCCAGATGACAAAAGCTGCTTCATAATCATGGGATTATTTTTTGAGTTAGAAGGAATTTAGTGATTTACATCTTTTGTTAAGAAGCTTAAAGCACTCTGTCAGATTCAGCTGATTAAAAGCTTTAATGAGGGTCTCATTTACTTTCATATATTAGCATCAGGATGTGATTGTTATGGTAAAGCGTCTATCTACAATGCGGGAGACCCAGGTTCGATCCCTGGGTTGGGAAGATCCCCTGGAGAAGGAAATGGCAATCCACTCCAGGATTGCTGCTGCTAAGTCACGTCAGTCGTGTCCAACTCTGTGCGACCCCATAGACGGCAGCCCACTAGGCTCCCCCATCCCTGGGATTCTCCAGGCAAGAATACTGGAGTGGGTTGCCATTTCCTTCTCCAATGCATGAAAGTGAAAAGTGAAAGTGAAGTCCCTCAGTCATGTCCAATTCTTCGCGACCCCATGGACTGCAGCCTACCAGGCTCCTCCGCCCATGGGATTTTCCAGGCAAGAGTACTGGAGTGGGGTGCCATCACCTTCTCCGACTATTGCCTGGAAAATCCCATGGACAGAGGAGCCTGGTAGGCTACAGCCCATGGGGTCGCAAAGAGTCAGACACGACTGAGAGACTTCACTTTCACTACTATAGGATGAGGGAAATAGTTTACAAGTCTGATAAAATTTATGATGCCAGCACGTGTTGTAAAGTTTGAAAATTAAATGCTATTTTATTTGGTCATTGTGAAATTAAAATTTTTTTTTTTTAGTGTTTAAAATTGTGAAATATAAATGATTAGTTTATTTGTGCTCTAAGCATGCTTTTTTGGTAAAAACAGAAAGTGATTTGCTTTTTCATTACCAGTTTTTAGAATGTAGAATCTTAGTTGTCCTTTAGTTGCTAAGTCGCTTCCAACTCTTTGTGACCCCATGGACTGCAGACTCCCCTGTCCTTCATTGTCTCCCAGAGTTTGCTCAAACTCATGTCCACTGAGTCAATGATGCCATCCAACCATCTCATCCTCTGTCACCCGCTTCTCCTCCTGCCCTCAATCTTTCCCAGCATTAGGGTCTTTCTTTTCCAGTGAGTTCACTCTTTGCATCAGGTGGCCAAAGTATTGGAGTTTCAGCTTCAACATCAGTCCTTCCATTGAATATCAAGGTTGATTTTCTTTAAAATTGCATGGTTTGATCTCCTTACTGTCCAGGGGACTCTCAAGAGTCTTCTCTAGCACCCAAAAATCTTAGTACTTATTTTAAAAGGTGAGCATTCCAGAAAGGATACTAGAGTATCTACTCCCTAGTAACTTATGTCCCTTTCTGTGGGTCCATGTGTATCCAGAATCTCCTACCTATTTACCTTAAATTCCCCAAAATCCTGGAAGCAAATATTAGAGCAGTCAAGTTCTCCTGAAGTAGTGTGAATATTTTGAGTCCTATTAAAGGAGAACTTGTCCTCGATTTAGTTCAGATGTGTTCTCTGACCTGCTAACATGGTTTAAACATTTTTTAAGTTATAATTAATGGCCTTAAAGTGTTGCATTTTGAAAAGGTTGCATATAACTGTGAAGAGTAGATTTTTGGCTCTTTTACACTGATTTTTTAATCTAATTGAACTAAATTTTAAGACTTTTGAGTTGTAATTCCTTTTTGATAAAAGGAGTTTCCCAATCTTTGTAATTTGAAGTACTTGAACGTACTAGGTTGGATGGATATCTTAAGTAGAATTTGCCTTCATAATTACAGTCTTTGTAAGCATCTTGAAATAGCTTAATATTTCATGTAATTTAGAAGGCAATGGCACCCCACTCCAGTGCTCTCGCCTGGAAAATCCCATGGACGGAGGAGCCTGGTGGGCTCCAGTCCATGGGTCGCTAAGAGTCGGACACGACTGAGCGACTTCACTTTCACTTTTCACTTTCATGCATTGGAGAAGGAAATGGCAAGCCACTCCAGTGTTCTTGCCTGGAGAACCCCAGGGACTGCGGAGCCTGATGGTCTGCCATCATGGGGTCGCATAGAGTTGGACACGACTGAAGTGACTTAGCAGCTTAGCAGCAGTACAGAAGAAGGAAGGGAACATTTTTTTCTAGATTATGTATATCATGAGATTCCCTGGAAAGTGACACAATCATAAAATGCCTTAAGAACTTAAGGATATTGCTCTTCTGGTTTAGATAACCATAATTGATTCTAGCATGATGATTTATTAAATACTCTTGGTTGAGATTAATAATTAAGTATTAGTATGAATGAAAATTATTCTAATAATATTTTATTCATACCAATGTTTTATTATTAATCTCATTAAGAGTATTGAGGGCTTCCCTGGACAGGGAGGCCTGGCGTGCTGCGATTCATGGGGTCACAAAGAGTTGGACACGACTGAGCGACTGAACTGAACTTGTAGCTAAAATGGTAAAGAACCTGCCAGCAATGCAGGAGCCCCAGGTTCAATCCCTGGGTCGGGAGGGTCCCTTGGAGAAGGGAATGGCTACCCACTCCAGACACTTCTTGTCTGGAGAATTCCATGGTCAGAGGAGCCTGGAGGGCTACAGTCCTTGGGGGTCGCAAAGAGTCGCACATGACTGAGTTTACTTTAGTATAAATAAAACAGGTTTTGAAGAGAAATTCATGTTAAATTCGTAAATTTCAGAATGATTTTTACCAGTACTAAGAAAGGAAAGCTCTTGTATTTTTCTATATTAATTTAGAAGACCCTTAATAATTTCTCTAGTGGTCCTACAATCCCAAGTATAGTAGGCCAACACTTAATCTGGTTTTATCATCTTTAGCAAAATGATTTCCTCTACTAATGAATTTTCCAAATGACCAAACTTCACTTTTACAACTGCAATTTTGTTTTTTAAGTTTAACCGTTCCCTTAATTTCTATTTAGCCATGTCATTTCCTTAAGCAAAGAAGGCTAAATATTATTAAAATGTTTACTTTATGACTCAGAAGCCTCATTATGAATATCAATAATTGAACTATATGTTACAGTAATGTCCTTGGGAGACTTGATGTAAGATTGTTTGCCCATATACTGAATGGTTCTGAACTGCTGTGTTTTTGAGCCACATGTCTGCTCTTTATTGTTTTTTGACTTATCTCGTTTTCTTAGTGCAGTATATCTGACCTTAATCCTTGCTTTTACATACCCTCCAGATTTGTCACATGTAAGCTGAATAAATAGTCAAAAAAAAAAGGTTCTCAGTGAGGGATGAGGACATGGGTATTGCCATATCTGTCTTGGGTTTTTAGTTAGATGTTTGGTTTTAGTTTCTTGTTTCCCTAGTTAGCTGTGTTGGAGAGTTGGGGGAGAAAAAGTGAGAGAAACATTTATTTGTGTGCCTACTTTGTGCCAGACTTTTTCTGGGTGACTTATGCTATCTCAGTTAATACATACCTCACTGACTCGTCACAACAATCTTATGGGTGGGTATTATTTTCTCATTTTACAATGAGAAAAATGAGAATTAAGAACTGATAGAGGTGGGACTTACCTGATTTCAAATCTTCTTCCTGCTTTCTGCTAAACCAGGCTGTTTGACTATAATCATCAGATCATAAATGCTGTCTTTCTACTCTGTTGTGCTGTTGACATTGTTAGATAACTGATTACTGGATAAATTGGGTGTTAGCCTATAGAGGTCTCAGATTCTAACCTTTGGAGGAAAGTCAGTTTTGAAGTAGGAATAACTTAGAAAATAATAACCTTAAAAATAGTTACATGCAGTTGGTGACCTCTGCTTTTTAATGTGTTACAAAGTGAAAGCATGTTAAAAGTATGTCAGAAATAACTGTGGAGTTTTTCTTCTCAAGGGAGGAAAATTGAGAACATACTCATTTGAATCATTAGTGACAAGTAGATGGTAAATGCTATCCCCCTGGGCCAGCTTGTTGCAGTCACTGCTTTATAGTTTAGTCACATCGTTTATTTGAGCATTCAGGTAGTGGGGGTAGGAGACTGCTGCATTCTGTCCTCAGTGTTACTCTGTTCCTATAAGGATGCGGAAAACAAAATGAGCGAATGCGGTCAGGTAGATAGGAAGGATAGTTCTACATGAAATTGGTCAGGAACAGTACATTATTAAATTAGTAAATAAATCAGTGTATGAAAAAATAAAAACATCAGTGATTTTATCAATATATAGAGAGCAGTCAATGCATTTTACTCTCGTGGTAATTTTAAGTGACAGGCCTCCAACGTAAACATTCAAGGGGACATTTTAATATTAAGGAAAAAATAAATGAGCTCTTTAATAAAGACGTTTTTGGAACATTACTTAGGTTATTAAGAATCTTGCATATCCTTTTCTTCTAAGTAGTGTGTAGAATTACTGCTTTGATAGTATAGAGTTTTTCTGATACACTTTTTTTTCAGTGGTGAGGAAACACTAAGTAGATTTGACAAGGATAATTTTTCTGTTAAAAATTGTTTTGTTATATATTCTGTTTACTGTCTGTGTAATATTTTTCTCTTCTCTTTTTTTTTTTTTTCGAAAGTGGAACTTGAAGTCTTTAATGATCTGTGCCCTCCTCCAGGGAATCTTCACAACCCAGGGATCGAACCCAGGTCTCCCACATTGCAGGTGGACTCTTTACCATCTGAGCCACCAGGAAAGCCCCAAATACTGGAGTGGGTAGTCTATCCCTTCTCCAGGGGATCTTCCCGACCCAGGAATCAAACCAGGTTCGCCTGCAATGCAGGTGAATTCTTTGCCGTCCTCGTTGGTTGTATTTTACACTGGAGATAATTCTTAATTTGGAACTTCCCAGGTGGTGCTCGTGGTAAAGAACCCGCCTGCCAATGCAGGAAACATAAGAGACGTGAGTGATTCCTGTGTCGGGAAGATCCCCTAGAGAAGGGAATGGCAACCCTCTCCAGTATTCTTGCCTGGAGAGTCCCGTGGGGGGGAGCCTGGTGGGCTGCAGTTCTTGGATCGCAAAAAGTCGGACATGACTGAAGCGACTTGGCACACGCGCAGTACCTTGTGCCGCACACTGGACTGTAGAGATGTTGCTGTCCCATTCTTGTGTAACCTAAAAGCAAACAGTTTTATGACTTTCATATTCAGAGTGTTGCTAAGAAACTGATTATAGCACCTGAAGAATTCCATCGGTATTTAATACTTGGAAAAATGTTTCAAGAGACCAAATACTTCACTTAATTAGAAAAGTATTATAAACAACCTTGTCCCTCATATATTCTTTCCTAATAAATTATCTGTAAATGATTTTTCTATCAATGTGTTTTTAAAAGGAATGCTCTTTTGAGCTTTAGGGAAAGTTTTTATTTGAATTCACTCTTTACCGTCTTTATAATAGTTCTTTTGCTTCCTGAAAATCAAAGCAGTTTAATCTTAATTTTTTTTTGCATTTATAATATCTGATAACAGATTTAAGACATTTCGGTTATCATTTTCATTTTTATGCCTTCACATATTTTATATAGAGATGCATTTATTTTCATACCTTCTTATTTGTCTCTGAGGCACAGAGGAATAGTGTTCCAGAATTACTTGCTTATGCCAACTCTTGTTGGTGATCTGAGATTTATAATTCAGCTTTCCTCTAAGGATTTTTGACAGTTGAGCACATTCTGCTGTATAGAAATGTACATGAATTTTCTTTTGGAATTAATTGGCTGGCAACTGAATTTTCTATTTTTAACTTTCTTGTTTCACAATGCTGCTTGGATTGCATTTTACAAGCAAACCACATGTCTTTACTCATTCTTTTCTTTATAAAATGTTATCTGTCTTCTTGTAAGGATCACACATTATAATATTATTTTTGTGATTCTGAAAGTAATATCTCTGAATTGTGATGGTGAAGAATGGTAAGTAAAATCATCCTGTCCAGAATGTTGCTTATGTATTAACCTCATGTTTCCTTCTTCATTTGAACACTCGTTCTCCTTTAGAAATTTACTTGTTTTTGCAATATTTCATCCTCCTTACTTGATAAGGAAACTCATATATTTTTCTCTCTCTAGATATGTACATTGAACATGCATCTCCATCTACATTTGATTTCATTTCTTTTGTACTTTTGATGATTTCTGGATCCACATTGGAAACAATATAGACCTAGCCATGCAAAATCCCATCTCTTAACTGCTTTGCTATCCTTTGCACTGCTGCTTATCTTGCATCCCCTATTGGTAACAGGAATGCCATGTTTATAATAAAAATTATTTCTCTCTTATGACTTTTGTCATTCTTTTTCATCTAAGCAGCGATCTGCCTTCTGATTCCCATGGAGTAATGGAAGTGGCCATTACTATACTCCTTCAAGTTCTAGAAGCTCCCAAATATTTTGAATTTTCTCTTATTTTTCTTATTAGGGTGCAGCATAGATGCCAAGCAAGTTGAAGAACAATCTGCAGCTGCAAGTGAAGAAGTACTTTTTCCTTTCTGTAGGGAACCAAGTTATTTTGAAATCCCTACAAAAGAATTTCAGCAACCATCACAAATAACAGAGAGCACTATTCATGAAATCCCAACAAAAGACACACCAAGTTCTCATACAACAGGTGCAGGGCATGCTTCATTTACCATTGAATTTGATGACAGTACCCCAGGGAAAGTAACTATTAGAGATCATGTGACAAAATTTACTTCTGATCAGCGCCACAAGTCAAAGAAGTCTTCTCCTGGAACTCAAGACCTGCCGGGGATTCAAACTGGAATGATGGCACCCGAAAACAAAGTAGCTGACTGGCTAGCACAGAACAACCCTCCTCAGATGGTATGGGAAAGAACAGAAGAGGATTCCAAAAGTATTAAAAGTGATGTTCCAGTTTACTTGAAAAGGTTGAAAGGTAACTTTTCAGAACTTCCTTTCTTATGGTTAACTTCAGTCTTCACAGTTACCAAACTATGATTAGAAAAATAATTATATGATATATAATTATTTTTATATCATATAAGCAGATAAGAAGCATATCATATAAGCATATAAGAAGCAGATATAAAGCTCCTGCTTCTGCTTTTTTGAAGGTTTATATTTGATCTTAAAGTTCAAAAGCCAGCCATTCTGCCCATATCCAACTTACTCATTCAGAGCAGTCTGCCTTCATTTTCTTGCCAAAACCAAATTGGTTTTGTAAATTTATATGTATGCCATAGAGACTTCCCTCGTGGCTCAGACGGTAAAGCGTCTGCCTATAATGCAGGAGAGCCAGGTTCGATCCCTGGGTCAGGAAGAACCCCTGGAGAAGGAAATGACAACCCACTCCAGTACTCTTGCCTGGAAAATATATGCCATTAAATATCCTTTTCCTGTGGAAATATTCATTCATTTCACCAGTGGAATTCCTTAGAAGACAGTTCTCATAATTTTCCTGATTTAAGGAAAATATATGTTTAATTCTATTCTCTACTGTGTGCTTCCTGTAAAATGTCAACATGTAGATTTTAAACGTTTTAAGTTACTGAATTATGGGCTTAGAGTTCTACTCTGGCAATATAGTCACATTGTTGGTGGAGTGTTTCAGACTGTTCTCAAGATACTCTAATCATGAAACAAATAGATATACTAGGACTTAATTGAATTAAGAATTCACTAGTGAAAATTGCAGTTAAAGGTTTATTTTTGAAATAATTATTAAATGTTTTATTAAAAGTACTTGACAAAAAATATTTTATTAAAATACATCAGAGTATCAACTAATCATTTTTCCCCCGTTAGTTTTGCTAGTTAAATTTTAATTTAGAATTTGCTAAATACAGATTTATGTTACTATATCTTGATTTTATTTAACAAGCTTACTATAAGGGAAATGATTACATGTTAATCTGATCATTCTGTTACCATACAAAAAGTAAAAGAGCTTTAAAAGAATACTTGTTGAGCTGAGATTGTATATTACTTACCTTATATCTCTAGCCCTTTCCTGGGATTTGAGTATGTGATAGTTACTCAGTAATTTGAATAATCAATGAATGACTTCATTATCATTGACAAAACTGACCCTGGTTTAACCTGTACTTTATGGTTTGGGATTCTCTTCACCTAATGGAAGAAATACCTATTTCCTATTTGCTTCTAAGCCATTTCAAGATTGTGAGATGGTGTGATTACCTAATTCTTTGTCAGGGCCTATTACCATATTTAATTATAATCATAAGCAGTTAACCTGGCATACAAACTTTTGACATGTAATTGTTGTCTTTACTCCTACTAGATAATAACATACATAATTGAGACCTATATGTGTATTGATATGTATATAGGTTAAAGCTTACATATAAAAGCTACCCATTTGTAAATTGATCATTTTTTATGGATTGGATAAAATAAGACTGATATCCTAGTATAATGTAAAAAGTAGTATAAACTTTGAAAATTTAGAAATAACATGTTCTTTAGACCATCCTTAATAAATCTACACAAATGAGCTAAGAGATAAACCACCACTAAAAAATACCTTTATGGAACTTTCCTGACATTCCAGTGGTTAAGACTCTGCTTCCACTGCAGGAGGCACAGGTTTCACCCCTAGTTAGAGAACTAAGATCCTCCATGCCATGTGGTATGGCCAAAAAAAAAAAAACCTTTACTACACCCTATTATTGTAACTGTAATTTTACTTATAATGACTATTTTCTGTTTTAGCTGTTATTTTGATTCCTGTTAGAGGCATTGATATTCACATTCAGACTGTATTCATATATTATGTTAGATTTTTAAAATCCTTACCAGAAATTATACAAATTATTATTATCCCTCAGAGTTGATTTATAGGTAGATATACATTCTAGTATGTTGTCATTGCATAGAACCCTGCTTTTAAATTTGCCTTCAGGACATTTTACAAACCATCTAAGAAAATGTCTTTGTGAATATGCCTCATTTTTGATCCAAGATTTATCCATTTTATTTTTTCAGATGTATTTACAAATGACATTTTACTTTCCCCCAAAGTTAGAGCTGCCATCATCAGATAAAGATTTTCCACAATTTAAGAGATCAAAAGTATATACCTAGTCTCTAGATAAATATAAGTATAGCAAATAGAAACTATTTTACAATAATTAGATATTCAGCAACTGCTTAGATCAGTCAAAAACTTGAAAGTAGGCAAAACAAAACAACTTTGCTCCTGCAAGAGTGAAATGCACGTGCTTTGGGACAGTGAAGACAATAATGTACACAAAGTCCATACACTTTTACCCATTAGGAGAGTTGAAGCTTCTTTTGGCCACAGCTACTGATTAGTTACAGTCAATCTATCCTAAAAAATACTAGAAGAACTTCAACATATTAATGCATGATTAATGATAGAACAGAAAAAATCTGAACAGTTCCTAATGATGTTTCTGTTAAATAAAAACAAAAATTGCAGTTTTTTCATCTGATCAGATGTGTTATCTTGTATAACACTGGGAAATGAAAAAGAATAATTTTCTACAAAGAAAATGGCTAATCTATAACCTTTTAACCTGTAACTTAAAAGATACTGAAAAGACCTGACACCAGATAAGCACCAAATTTTTATATGTTGTTACAAGAATTATCATATAAGTATGTCGTAACATACGACTGTATGTTATATATGTGTTATAACATATATAATTATGTTATAACATATAACTTGTTACAAGAAATAATACATAACTAACATGGACTCTATGGACATGAGTTTGAGTAAGTTCCAGGAGTTGGTGATGGACAGGGAAGCCTGGCATGTTGCCATCCATGGGGTCACACAGAGTCAGGCACAACTGAGCGACTGAACTGAACAAGAACTAAAGTCTGTAAAGATGGTGTTTTCATATTGTGTATGTGTGTAATATGGGTTATCTGGTCCCATTACACATGAAATATGGGAGTTTAGTTATTTACAGCTCTTACAAACTGGATTCCTTTTCAGTATATCCAGTGCAATATGAAATAGGTTGTACAATGTGCAATTTTCCTGAGTTTTGTATTTGAACTAGTGGTTTGTTTGCTTCTGCATTCCATCTGCCTATCCTTTATCCCTAGATTAATTATCAAGGCAGGAATTCCATTAATTAAACTAAACACTAATTTTTGTTTTTTTTCTTTTCGTATTGCATTTTCACTAGTTGCTAATTTGAAGGAAGATTTTCAGATTTAGTTCTGGAAGTATTGAAATACACCTGGTTGACTAGATTCATTTAAGCTTTCTTCTAAAGAACTATCTTTTAAGCCCTCATTTGTGACTCAGTCTAAAACACCCATAGAACATGCTATAAGAATATAATAATTGTCGTTTGATTATTTCCTCTAGTGTGCTTATTGTTTACATGATAAGAATTCTAAATCAGTGAAAAATCAAGTAGTTTTCATAAAGTTTCACACTTAATCCTTAACAGAGCTATGAAGAGTAACAAAAAGCCTCTGTTAGGAAGCTGATATTTTCAAAATTCAACTGCATTATTCTATCTTGACTCTATATGCTTAATGGAGAAAACATATTTTTGTCTCGTTATATTTAGCAACATGCCATTTGTCTGGTAGGTTTATATAGGATTTCATAGTCTATGCTTTTTCCATGCTAGACCTTTTAGCATGCTTTATTTAACTCGTTGAAGCCACCAGAGTTGAAATGAGCACACATACAAAATCGCAAAAATTACCATAGCTAGAAAGATGTTTGTAAAGAATTGTACAGTAATTGGTGGAAACTGCAAATTTGCATTTTTAAATATTAAAAAAGGAAAGGAATGCTGTACTTTTGAAAGTTTTGAACATCACTGAAATTAACGATTCATCACACTTTTTTATTGCATTTGCATTCTCTTTTCCTGGTGTAACGATAAGCATTTCGGTGGGATCACACTTTTTTCTGTCTTTTCCTTTCTAATGCTAAAGATAAATTTTTGATTGTTTAAATAAGGTATAAGATTTAAAGGCAGGATTAATATTTAATGTTACAAATATAGACTATCACAGATGTTGTAGCACTGCTTATCTTTAAAGGCATTGATGAACCATTATAAAGTTAAAATTTGGAGAAAGAAAAGTAATCCTATTCAAGTGTTTATAAAGGACTCATTGTTGGTTGATGAAATTTGAATGTAAGCATTGCAATTGAGGGAAGTTTGCAGAGCCTGTTACTGAAAAGAACATATGACTTTGGATTGAAAGGGGGGAGGGGCAGAACAAGCAGCACTTTTGTATATGCTTTGATTTTCTACATAGGATTTTTTCCCTTCTCTATTATGCGGTTTCTTTTCTGTGTCCAGGAAACAAACATGATGATGGTACACAAAGCGACTCAGAAAATGCTGGGGCTCACAGGCGCTGTAGCAAGCGTGCAACTCTTGAGGAACACTTAAGGCGCCACCATTCAGAACAGAAAAAACTACAGAAGGCCCAGGCTACTGAAAAGCATCAAGACCAAGCTGTTGTAAGTCAAACTGCTTTTATGATTGCATTCTTTGATGAAGACAATCCCAGAAAAAGAAGGTCATATTCTTTCTCTCAGAGTACGGGAATCTTGTGTCAGGAAACTACTCATTCAGCACCACATACAAAACTTGAAAAAACAAAATCTCCAGCAGCAGATGCCAAAGTGGTTTCTTTGTCTTTACAGACTAGCTCTGCGCACCACAGAGGGGGGCATGGTGTTCCACATGGGAAATTGTTAAAACAGAAATCAGAGGAGCCATCGGTGTCAATTCCCTTCCTACAAACTGCATTATTAAGAAGTTCAGGGAGTCTTGGGCACAGACCAAGCCAGGAGATGGATAAAATGTTAAAAAATCAAGCTACTTCCGCTGCTTCTGAAAAGGATAATGATGATGACCAAAGTGACAAGGGTACTTATACCATTGAGTTAGAGAATCCCAACAGTGAGGAAGTGGAAGCAAGAAAAATGATTGACAAGGTAAATAATTGGTATTAGTTTTCTCGTGCTATATTTAACTGTTGGAAATTATTAGAGGATATAAAATGTTTTCATGTAGTTAGTATATTAAAACTTTAGGATTTTATTAGGGAACTGAAAACCTAACAATAAGACCAAAATACTTTCTGGTTTTGTTCTGCTGTATTCTGAATTTGCTTGAGTTTCATATGTAAAGTTCTGTACATATAAGCTGTTTGGACCTGTTAAAGTTTTAATAATTTAAGATTGACTTTTTAAATGCTACATCTTGACCATGCTCACTTTGCATTTAAAAACTAAAAATCAAAGAAAACCAGATTACTGTTGATTCCATTAATATAAACATGAGCTTCAATTGAAAATAGTTAAAGTTTTCCTGCCTACTAATTTTATTTTGGAAGGAGATGAAAATACATGTTTAATCCATTTTATTCTTTCTCCTTAGTTTCTCCTCTTAATTTCTATTCACTGCTGTCTGTGGTGATAGAAAAGAAATGTATAAAAACAAAATCAGCATGTTTATGATACTCTGAGTTTAACCAAGGGTATACCTAGTTATGATAATAATTTACATTACAGATTTTATTTTTGATGTATTTGATTAAGGTGTATAATGATTGTTGTATGGTTTAAAAAGTAGTTTTGCCCCCAGTAATGAAAGATTGACTTTAGAATCTGCTGTATATTTGATCCCCTGGAAGACAGAAACATAAATTTGGCTAAGCATTAATCTCTTGTTTCAGTTCTTGTTACTTAGCATGTGAGCAGCATTAGCATCACTAGATAGCCTGTTAGAAATACAAAATCTCCAGCCCATCTTAAACATAGTGAAAAGGAATCTGCTTTAAAAGTAGGGCTCATATGCAGATTAACATTTGAGATACACTAGTTCAGATGATGAGCTTAAACAGTGGTCTTTTAGAGAATAGACAGGGTAACCCTTTGGGAAGCAGGAAATTATTGGGACTTATATTTACTTTTAATTTCATAGTTTTTATTTCTGTTTAAGAGTGTGTTCTATGGTATATACAGTCTATTACTACATTGGTATGTGTGTGTATATATATATATATAATTTCTAACATCCATTTATTGAGGGGCAAATGCTCAGAATTGTTCAGTGTTGGGGTATAGAACTCCAGACTTCCGGAAACCCATTAGTTTAGGAAATAGATATTATGATAGTTGTTAATAAGAGAAATAAATTTTTAAAAAAAGAGAAATAAAGTTTTAAAAAATTAACAAACATAAAGTAATATTTCTAATAATAGTAAAGGAAAGCTAAGAACACAGTTGTAGCAATAGAAAATGACTCAGTCATTTCTAATTATTTTCATCACTGGGAATCAATAATGACATTACTTTCAGATTAAAGTTAGTATATTTCTATTTAAGATACTGTCAAGTAGAAAACAAAAGGATAGGTTTTGAAAAAAAGCTAATAAGTTTTAAAATTCAGATTAATTTTATTCTAGTATAGTTTTGTTTGATTTATGTATATTTCACTTATAGTTTATTGATGTTTCTCTATTAAAAGATCTTTCAGTGAGAGATTATATTGTAGTAGTTTAAAAACATGAACACTTATAGGCAGACAGATCTATACTAGCTGTACCAGATATAAGTACACTGAGTGAACACTAGATTGCAGAAAGAATTCAATAAAATATATGAGGCTTATTATTATAATGCTATCTTATGATAAAAGGTCTATGAGGAGTTTCCATGTATGAATCTCTACACTAGGTTTTGATAAATCCTGAAAAGTTCCTCAGCATTGAAAAGGTCAAATCTGAAACTCAAATGGAAGTTAAAGTGCAAGGAAATAGCCTGGCCACAACAACAGAAAGTCAAGAAGGAAGTCCCTGTTGGCAGTTGAGACTCTTGAAAAGTAAACTGCTGGATGAAGAGGACCACAAAACCTGGTGTATACCTGCTGTCCATAATAAGCATCCTTTTTTTCATTTTCAAAAAGAGTCCCAATCTCAGTGACAAAGTATATGGTTACACTATGGATAAAGAAAGCCAAGAATCTAAAGCAGGATTCATTTAAGGGAATAATGTCAGAATGTGACTGAGTAGATAATTCAGTCATTCTTAGTTTGTATAAACCAGAAAACAAAGCTAAGGCCATAATTGTAGGGGAAAACAGGAGTCACTACATTATGTTGTGAATGCCAAAGAAAAAGTGCTGAGATTCTACTGGCTGTGGTTAAAGCTAGAGGTCAGATTCAGGCTAACTAAAGTCAGGCTCTGGGGAAACAAATGTCTGAAGAAAATGAAGTAACCTGTGAGCATGAAGAAAACAAAGACCCAAAATAGTCAGAATCAGGGCGTAAGAAGGACTTTGGGAGGATGGGAGGAGATTCAGACATCATATCAAGTTGCTCGGGAAAGCTTTGTCATCCGTTTTCTCCCTTTTAAAGTTGGGGTGTGTGGGATGGAAGTGGGGACTATCAGCTGTTGTCCCTCGGAATTTAATTGTTATTTGGGCCTGAAAACTTCAGTGTGGTTTCTTTCCTTTTTTACTCCCTCATTTGAGAGCTGGTTTCTTTCATTAATTTTTTTCTCAACCTTTATTCAGCATCTGCCATGTGCCCAGCTTTGTGTTAGGAGAGAGAGAGATTGAAATGGAAAAGACAGAGTTCTTCCCCTCAAGAACTAAGTTATATGGAGGCATGGAAATATACAAGTGAAAACATATGCATTAAAAATAGTATGGTGGATGCTTTTATGAGCAAACTGTTCAAGTAAGGGTACCAATAGCTTCCATGAGGAGATCTCAGGTTAAATATCTTTTCCTCAGAGAAGTCTTTAACTGTCCAATCTAAGGAAACACCCCTCTCCTCCCCTGTACTATCAAATCAGCTTGTTTTGTTTTAATCATAAGCTCTATCAGCATTTGATAGTTTCCTGTTTATTTATTTGCCTCTCTGCTCCCCTATAATACACACACAAACACACACATGTGCAAGAATATAAACCCCATGACTATAGGAACCTAGTGCCTGGCATATAAAATGTCCTCAGTAAATACCGAATTTAATTGCCGACCAAGCTCGTTTTGAAACGTACAGGATTAATCCCATAATAGGCATGGGGTCGCTAAGAGTCGAACACGACTGAGCGACTTCACTTTCACTTTTCACTTTCATGCATTGGAGAAGGAAATGGCAACCCACTCCAGTACTCTTGCCTGGAAAATCCCATGGACGGAGGAGCCTGGTAGGCTGCAGTCCATGGGGTTGCTAAGAGTCGGACACAACTGAGCGACTTCACTTTCACTTTTCACTTTCACGCATTGGAGAAGGAAATGGCAACCCACTCCAGTGTTCTTGCCTGGAGAATCCCAGGACGGGGGAGCCTGGTGGGCTACCGTCTATGGGGTTGCACAGAGTCGGACACGACTTAGCAGCAGGCATGGTCAAGGAGAGTTTTTCAAAAATATGGAGCAATCTTTTCAAAAGCCCAGGAGGGTAGAGGCCTTGTTCAGAGGACCGCAGTTACTTTCAGAGAGATGAGATTGGACTAGACATTGATGGCCTCTCCATATTGTATTAAGGACTTTAATGTTTTTGTTTTAATGCTGAATGCAGTTGTGAATCATTGAACACTTTTAAATCTGGCAATGACATGCAAATCATTGTCATAAGTGTAAAGAATGGATTGAAACTTGGAAAGGCTGGAAGCAGAGAAGGTGATTAAAAAGCTACTGACATGTCCAGTAGTCAGTTAAATATAAATGTCTGGATCTTAGGTAAGAGATCTGGGCTAAAATAACATTTCTGGAATTACAAGAGGGTAGCTGTGAATGCAAAATAAAGATGAGATCACCTGGAAAGAGTGTATAAAAGTGAAAAGAGGCAAAGTATGAAATTCTTAGCAACACCAGTATAGGTGGACAAAGGAATAAGAGTGAATAAAGGAGGATCAAACATAGGACTAAGAGAAAATAAAAAGAACAGTAGCACCTTGGAATCAAAGACAGAATAATAAAAGTGAGTAAGCAGCAGTTTCACATGATACACTGACATTAAATATGCTAAGCACTAGAATGCCTTTTCAGTTTTTCCCCAAAGTACATTGTATTTCTGCATCTAGAGACGATAAGCAGAACATATACTTGCCTTGCAACTCAGGAGAAGTTGCATACTGTTAAAGTAGGATCTCTTTAAAGAGATGATCAAGCTATTATGCCATTATCTTTTTCTGTGTCATTGTACTGTTATGTAATTCAAGGGCACTGAGATATCTCTGCCCCAACCTCCAAGTTACGGGATTACAGCATTTTGGTTTATACTTCTGTGTTGTGTGTTTGTCAGTACATAAAACTTATTGTATGCTCTGTCCCCAAATTTACTTTTTATAATATTAATGCATGTCTGTTATTCATAAAGAACTCTTAAGTTTTACATCTAAGCTTACATGGAGATGTGCTATAATAAGAAAGTGCTGTTAACTGCCTGGATTAAAGGTAATTATCTTCCGCTGCAATGATAGCCTCCCCTAGACCTCCCTCCTTTGACTTCCCTATAATAACCTAGAGAACCCATCATAGTACCAGTTTCTTTTCCCCACTCCTTCGTCCAAAACACTGCTAAGGGAAGAGAAGGATACTGTCAGGGCTACTTCATAGACTTTAAGCTAAATGAGAAAGACGTAGTGAAAACAGAAAGCCAAATATTAAATGAAAAAAAAATACTGGTCTTTGTAGAGGTCTTGAGATTCTTTTGAAAAAAGTATTTTTCTTCTCCACAAATTTCATACCATAGACCAGTTCTACCAGATACTTCTTTCCTGAGTTTTGATTCCCCCAGTGCCTCTTATTAGCATATTCTCTCCCTTCCTGGGGTCTCGTATCTATCAGTGCTTATTCTGTAGGCAACAAGTGGTAGGGAAGAATCCAGAACCAGGAGAACTATACAGGACTGGAAACACAAAATGAGGAACATCGACAGCAGTGAGACATCCCAAAGGAAGTCAGTGCTGAGAACTTGGATCCAGGTATAAGCAATTTGGAATGAAGATATTCCAAACTCTCTGACATTCACAGCAGGATTCTAGATTAGGTTCGAGTCAGAGTCAGGGAACTTGATAAAGCAGAGTCAAAATCTAGGTAAAGAGAGCCTGTTAAAACACAGAGGAGGGAGGTATGTGCAGAGTCCACTCATATACCCAGTCAGGTATCTGGGAACTAAAGGAAAAGAGATCAGATAAGAGCCTTGAGTAGTAGAAGAGGACCTTGATAATAGAGGCTGCATTTGGAATTTGACTTAATATTTTTTTTTCTAATTCCTATCAATCCAGAAATAATCTGAGTTAATATAAGGGCTGAAGCAAAGTGGTTAAGTGGTTCTTAACAGGTAAATTCTGACAGCTTGATTTTTTTTCTTTTATGTTAATCTTCTTTCCTGCTGTCTCTTCACTGAACAATTTAAAAAAAATTTTTGTATCAGGAGAATTCAGTTTTGGTCACTCTGTTGATGCTCCTCTCCCCTTTTTAACACTCCATGTCCTTCTTAGGTACAGGAAACTCTTTACTGCTGTATTAATCCCCAAAGCTTCATAAGGAAACCCTCACATTTTTTTCAGTTAAAAGTTTAAAATTTATTAGGTTTGCCCTGATTTTCCTTTTTCTACTATTGTAAGAGATCTTACTTATTTTCCTGGTTTTTAGGGGCTTTTCACTTACTGTGCCCTAGTCTAATAAGCTCTTCCCTGTGTGGTTTTTTGGTTTAGTTTTGCATGCCTACCTCCTTATAATTTACTTTCAGAGGCTTTCTTTAACCACTCTATCTATAAAATAGCCCCAGCATTACCCTCTTATAATACTACTGTGATTTCTTTATAGAACTTACCTCTAGCTAGTTTATTCTCTCTATCCTTTCTAGAATGATCTCATTTGTATTCATCACGTTTGTATTTCTTGTGCCTAGAACAGTTCCTGGTATGTAGTAGACACTCAGTAATTATCTTTTGAATGGATAAATGAGAAAGAAAAAATATTGACTTGATTTTTATGTTTATCTATTTATATGTGGTTAGCTATGTATTAGCTAATTTATTTCAGTGAATTTATAGATTGATTAAATGCAATGAGGTCTCTACAGACAGATTTTCCTATATTTTATGTACTGAAATTTGTTTATATCTTGATTCCAAAATAACTTGTTAAAATGTGTAATTTAAAACCTGTGTTTTGTAAGTTTTTCTTTGTAATAAGAAATATGAAAGCTGCAAAAGACTTGGTTGCATCAGAAGAAATGTGTAAGTTTCAGGGGGATTGCTTTGATTAATAGAAATCTAGAAATACTTTTCAGTTTCTATTAATACCCACTTAAGCACTTAATGCTTAAAAATCTGTTTGGCAAAGAAAGCATAAGATGGTAATTGATGAGCCCTCAGCAAGATTTAGGCATGAAAGAAAAGAATGCAGGACAATAAATTAAGCCATAAAAAGGAGAGAAACTGGACATTTTAACTGTAGAAGCATTAGATAAGAACTGAGTGTGATTTCAGTATACAAAAGGAGGAACTAATAGAGAATGCTAAACAGTGATGAAAAAGGAAAAGAAGGTGGCTGTAAGAGTCCAAAAGAATAGGAAGAATCAAGGATGTAGGATAGGTTCTGGGAAAGGACAGAGATTTACCCAGACAGATGAAAAGGAAGAAGTTGTAAGGTCAGATTGTGCCTTTGAGTTCAGTTCAGTCACTCAGTCGTGTTTGACTCTTTGCGACTCCATGAACCACAGCATGCCAGGCTTCCCTGTCCATCACCAACTGCCAGAGTCCACCCAAACCCATGTCCATTGAGTCAGTGATGCCATCCAACCATCTCATCCTCTGTCATCCTCTTCTCCTCCTGCCCTCAATCTTTCCCAGCATCAGGGTCCTTTCAAAGGAGTCAGTTCTTTGCATCAGGTGGCCAAAGTATTGGAGTTTCAGCTTCAACATCAGTCCTTCCAATGAACACCCAGGACTGATCTCCTTTAGGATGGACTGGTTAGATCTCCTTGCAGTCCAAGGGACTCTCAAGAGTCTTCTCCAACACCACAGTTCAAAAGCATCAATTCTTCAGTGCTCGGCTTTCTTTATAGTCCCAACTCTCACATCCATACATGACCACTGGAAAAACCATAGCCTTGACTAGACGGACCTTTGTTGACAAAGTAATGTCTGTGCTTTTTAATATGCTGTCTAGGTTGGTCATAACTTTCCTTCCAAAGAGTAAGCGTCTTTTAATTTCATGGCTGCAATCACCATCTGCAGTGATTTAGGAGCCCAGAAAAATAAAGTAAGCCACTGTTTCACAGTCCAACTCTCACATTCATACATGACCACGGGAAAAACCATAGCCTTGACTAGACGGACCTTTGCTGGCAAGTAGTGTCTCTGCTTTTCAATATGCTGTCTAGGTTGGTCATAACTTTTCTTCCAAGGAGTAAGCGTCTTTTAATTTCATGGCTGCAGTCACCATCTGCAGTGATTTTGGAGCCCCAAAAAATAAAGTCTGACACTGTTTCCACTGTTTCCCCATCTATTTCCCATGAAGTGATGGGACCAGATGCCATGATCTTCGTTTTCTGAATGTTGAGCTTTAAGCCAACCTTTTCACTCTCCTCTTTCACTTTCATCAAGAGGCTTTTAAGTTCCTCTTCACTTTCTGCCCTAAAGGTGGTGTCATCTGCATATCTGAGGTTATTGATATTTCTCCCGGCAATCTTGATTCCAGCTTGTGTTTCTTCCAGTCCAGGGTTTCTCATGATGTACTCTGCATATAAGTTAAATAAGCAGGATGACAATATACAGCCTTGACGTACTCCTTTTCCTATTTGGAACCAGTCTGTTGTTCCATGTCCAGTTCTAACTGTTGTTCCTTGACCTGCATATAGGTTTCTCAAGAGGCAGGTCAGGTGGTTTGGTATTCCCATTTCTTTCAGAATTTTCCACAGTTTATTGTGATCCACACAGTCAAAGGCTTTGGCATAGTCAATAAACAAATGTTTTTCTGGAACTCTCTTGCTTTTGCCATGATCCAGCGGATGTTGGCAATTTGATCTCTGGTTCCTCTGCCTTTTCTAAAACCAGCTTGAACATCTGGAAGTTCACGGTTCACATATTGCTGAAGCCTGGCTTGGAGAATTTTGAGCATTACTTTACTAGCGTGTGAGATGAGTGCAATTGTGCGGTAGTTTGAGCATTCTTTGGCATTGCCTTTCTTTGGGATTGGAAGGAAAACTGACCTTTTCCAGTCCTGTGGCCACTGCTGAGTTTTCCAAATTTGCTGGCATATTGAGTGCAGCACTTTCACAGCATCGTCTTCCAGGATTTGAAATAGCTCAACTGGAATTCCATCACCTCCATGAGTAGGAGGTGACAACCCACTCCAATATTCTTTCCAGGTTAATCCCATGGAAGAGGAACCTGGTGGGCTACAGTCCAGGGGGTCGCAAAGAGTTGCACACAACTGAGCAACTGAGCTTATATATAGTTTGTTTGTTTATTTTTTAAATGCCCTATGGTGGTGAACCCAACAACCTACAAATAATGTTACCATACCTCAGTAGCAGGTTGTTAAGACTATTTAAAGTAGCCAATGCAAAATAGCTGTGAAATACCAAAGTGAGATGCTACATACCACGTGTACATATTCAAAGGAAAAGATTGAGAACATGTTCCCTAATTCTGTCTTCTTACCCTAAACCTAGAGGCTCCTAGAGGAGTCACAAGTCACTCCCTCATATAGAGATGCATCTGTCTGGATCAAGGGAATTATAGGGAAGAATACATGAAAACACTCCCAGCCCCTAAGGTAAATAAATAATTTTTAAACTGCCAGTACCACAGAGCACAGAGAGTACAAGTTGAAAAAGAAGTTTTCTGTTCCCATACCACTCCTGCTCCTTCCCCATGCCCTTTGGAAAAATTAAAAACTGACAAACTTAGGAGGAGGATTCTACTTAGGAAATACAAAAGTTGGACAGGTATCTGCTCTTTCTTTTTTTCTCCCTTTAGACTTCTAATCTAAAAAAGTTTCTAGCTGAATGAGAGGCACCCTGATTTTGTACTTTATCAGGTTTGGGGGTTTAATTGAGCCCTGCGTAGTGGGGAAGAGAAAAGATTCATGTGCCTAGGTTAGCATAGTGTGTTTGTCATATCACTGAACCATCTAGGAGGAGAAAGTACAGATAGGTTGAGTAACTGTTTGCAGTTAGTGATTTCAGTGACGATCACCTGGGGACAAAATCTAGAATGAAAAGATGAGAAAATCTAGCAAGCTTGGTCTCTGCTTTGAGGAGCCTTCAAGTTGTGTTTAAGTTATTGTATGCGTGTCAGATTGTATGTACTTTTTTAGATGTGAAAAGTACTATAGCTTTAAAGTACACAGTATAGCCCTTTCTGTCTTCTGTGTTTTCACATGAAAGTTGTAGATTTTTTATACTGAGACATGAAAATGACAATTTAGATTTCAAGCTGAACTAGTTACTAGTATCATTAATTTTTCAAAACACTATCAAAAATATAGGTATGAACTTTGAAGGCTTCCTTGCTCATACAGCAAGCACTACTTCAGGCCGTATTACTTGTTTGGAAAATATCAATCAATTGCTACTTGTCTGACAGATATATGTTTAGCTGTTAATATCTCTAATGTTTTAAAAGGAATCTGTAGGAAGTCATGTGACTACACTTTCTATACAGCTTCAGTCCCCCTCCCTAAAAACATTAGTTTTTTCTGTCTGTGTCTTTCATTATTATTTCAAAATAGCGTCAGAAGCAATTTGAAGAGATTTAATAGATTCGGAACTGCTGATGCTTAGATATTTAAGGAAATCAAAGTTTTGGAAGTCCATTTCAAGTATGGATTAGAATTAACTATCATCAAATCAGAAATTAACTGAAGGTAAATTTTATATTAATGTGCCAGAGAGATACAACATACAAGTAATCACATGTGATTATTTTTATCTTTTTCTCAAAAACTTGGGTTGTAATTTTTTTGTGTGATTATGCAAATAAAGAAATAAGCTTCAGTAAATGTGGAATTCAGTGACTTGAGTTAGAGATAATTTTAAAATTTTAAGGTAGTCATGCATAACTTAGTAGGTCTGGTTTCTTCTTTACAAGTGGAGTTGAAGGCAGAGCACATGGAAAGATATATTTAGTATGTCTTACTGCTATTCTTGTTAAACTTGCTAATTCTGCTGTTTGGCAAAATGAAATGGGTTTGTTTTTTCCCTTCTGTATACTAAAAAAAATTCATATTTGATTTAATAGTCAAAGAATAATACCAAGTTTTCTCTTAAAGCAAAGAATATTTGAATATTGAGTGGTTCAACAGAATATTAAATCATAATTCTTGAGAACTGTACAGTTACATTTGAATTAAATATTAAGTAATGACATCTAGTGGTAACATTTCCAAGTTCAGTGAATTTTGCAAATTTGGTATTTGCTTTAATAAATGTAGACTTCAGAATTTATCAGCTACAATTAAAAAGTAGCATATCATTAAAAAGTTTTCTAGAAAATAGTTTAACTTAAAGATTTTTTTCCATTTTTGTAGAAAATGAAGGCTCTTTGATTTTATTCTAAAGCTCTCTTCTACAAAGTGCTAATTCAAGCACATGTTACCATTCTTCATTTTAATAATTAGAACCACAACTAATACCTATAAATAATAACCATTGGCAACCAAGTAGACTTAAGAGTAAAACGGTGTTAAAGTTCATATAGTTATAAACTTTTCCCAGTCAATTCAAAGCCTTAGTTATGCCAATAAATGAGTAAGACTCAGGTAACTGCCCTTAAAGGTACATGATTGATTGTTGGTCTCTGTGTTTAGAATATTTCAGAAGTGTTGACTACAGACAGCCTTCTTATTGAAAATGCTAACCTGTGTGAACAGACTCAGGAATCTGCATTTCAAACAAAGGCCTTTAAGTTTAAAAATTATGTTCTACTGTACACAAAGTTTAAGAATTATAGTATATTTTATACAAAGATCATACAGTAAAATCTGTTATTTAGTACCTGAGAAAATTATTTGTATAAATTTAATTCATGTATGTAAATATTAAGCACTTGTTAGGGAAGGAACAGATAAAATCGACCATAAGCTTTAAGCTTCCAGCATGCTTCTCAAAAGCAGAGACAAGCTAAAGTGGTGTGGTACTCAGTCCTAACACTTGGCATCTTAAAATGCTTAACATTATTAACATCTTTTAACAAAGCAAATGTAATATCCTGAATATCTCTTATTTATTATTAAATGGTACATTTGCTAAATGTTTAAAAAGGTTAGTTACATTTACATGAGCTACCACTGCCCTGTTTTCATCTCCAGCTGTTACTCCTATTGGATGTTACCCTATCATTAAACAAGTTTCTGTCATTATTGAACTTACCTATAAAATTAACTTAAAATACTATTTTTTGCCTCTGAAGTTACTGATAATGCTCACATATTAATCTGCTACTCAGAATCTCATTTATAAAATAATTTTCTCCTCCTAGGTATTTGGAGTAGATGACAATCAAGATTATAATAGGCCTATTATCAATGAAAAACATAAAGATCTGGTAAAAGATTGGGCTCTCAGTTCTGCTGCAGTAGTAATGGAAGAAAGAAAACCACTGAGTACACCTGGATTTCACAACTCCGAGGTATACACATCTTCCTCACATTTTTTACATGCACAAAATATAAATTTTTATCATTTGTTAATTACAGTTGACCCCTGAACCACACGGGTTTGAACTGCACAGTTCCACTGTCACACAGATTTGTTTTTTCACTAAATACATACTACAGTAGTACATGATCCATGGTTGACTGCAAGGATTGGGAACCATGGATACAGAGGGCCACCTGAAAAATTATACATGGAGTTTTGACTTCACAGTGAGTTGGAGCTCTTATTCCCCCTCGGCCCTCACTTTTTTCCAAGGGTCAGCTGTATATTATTTTAAGCAGTTAATATATCCTCTTGTAAAACACCATAATTTTTTTTTGTCAGTCAGTGAGAATGTTAAATTTCAGTTAGCAGTTAATGAGCTATATGCTCACTATCTCTGACATTGAGATAAAGTGTGTGTATATATATGTATACACACACTACATATACTTACTAGAAGGTCATGTATTTGGAATGGAAAGATCTATCATGCAAGGTTGTGCCTGATACATACAACTTACAAACCTAAAGAAGTGCCCTTGTAGTGCATCCCAGGATGCAACTAGAAAGGGTGGCTTGGTTGATAGTCACGGAGTCAGTGCAGCATAGTAGAGCCTCTAACACCTGAGTACAGATCCTAGAACTGCCGTGTCTAACAGGGAACCTTTAAATCAGTCATTTCCTCTCTTCTCATCTTCAGTTTTCTTATCTATGCAAGTGGTATTTTTCTAAAACCCATTTACAGGGAAGGATATGAAGGATAGAAAGTACCCAGCAGAGTAATTGTCTTAGATTTCTGCAGTCAACAAATGTTTATCCCTTTACTACAAATGTTATTAGAATTTCATTGTACACTAATATATTGGAAGAAATGTAAAAAAATATGACTGAGAAGTATTATAATTTATTCAACTGACAAGATCTAACATTCATTGGAAGCTTTCTGCATACCATTTTACAAATAATGAAACTGAAGTTTGTAGAAATTAACTTGGTCAGGGTCTTAAAACTCATACCTTGTGAGGCCAGAATTTGAACCTTAAAGAGCTTTGATGTGTTAACCCTTTCTCTTATTCATCATGTTACCTTTCTAAAAATGAGTTAATTTAAAATATACAAATAGTAAATATATATTAAATATAAATTAAATCCTAAGGTATAAATAAAATATAAATGAAGTATTTGTGTGAAATGTATTCTTTGTAGTCAACTAAATTCAGATATATATTTGCTTATTAATATAGAATTTTTCCCTTTATGGTCTGCTATTTCCTGAAAACTGTCAAAACAATTTTATTTTGATGTTTTTCAAGATGCTTAATTTACTTATTGAAAGCAAGTGATACTTATTCAAAGCAGTGTTTTGGTATTCTGATTAATTTCGAAAGGGTGCTGGTGACTGTGAACTTGTTGGACTCCTTCTTCTCCTCGTTATCCCCTCAGCCCATGCCAAGTAAATTTATATATAGCCCAAGTATGTACCTGCCTTTGAAGGAACCACCTAAACTAGCCATTAGAACAGTCTTCACAGAATGGATCTACATAAATGTGTGTCTTTGAAACCCATTCTGTTGTGGGTATTCCTAGAATGATGTGAATGGCTCTGGTACCTCATTCAGTCTAAGAACTGTGAACAACTCCCACAAAATCTTGGCGGGAATTCAAAGGTTCAGCAGGCTTTGGTAACTTTAGGCTTTATTGTATGTATGTCACTTGTATGCAACTTACTATTTCAATCCATTATTTTTGAAATCATATAGTATATAGTCTTATGAATTTATCAGTTTTTCGACTGTCATTTGACACTTTTAATAAAATGCTTTCTGAGATAATTCAGAATAAAATTTGATCAGACCTTTCAATTCTTAGTTATCATTACAGATTCAGTACTGAGCATTGACTTAAATTTCTAGTGAGGAAACATTTTTTTCTATACACCTAGATCTTCCATCTTAAATACATAGACTGACCTGGGCCTAAGAATTATCAATATATAATCCATATATATGGAACCATATCATGAATTAAATTCTGTTTCACACTAATCATTTGCCTTAAAGACACATCTAGATGGGAGAGGTCTATGTTCAGACTGGTTATACAAAAATTCTTAAAGATTTGAGTGATTTTTAGCTTCTTCTGGAAATACGTATTGTAGAAAGAAACCTAAAGCTTTGGGCTTGTATTTGAAATCCCTGAAGACATGACCTGGCAGATTTGAATATGCCCTGAGAGTGTGGAACCAGTCTGATTCATGGAAACATTTAAAGGACTGAAGAACAACTTAGAAATAGGTCTTAGACTCTCTGTTCTATAGACTGGAGTAGAACTAACTTTGCTGTGGTAGCCATGAAGCTATTGTAGTACACCTTTTATTTAGCAGCAGTAAATTTTAAGCTCTAAGAGTTTATTTTAGTACCATTGTTAGTGCTTAATAAGTACAGAATATTTTACTACATTCACAGTAATAATCTTGTAGTTAAAAGAGATGCATGCCCTAGAAAATCTTTATATATAAGGAAATATAACAAATGGTAATATATCAATGTGAGGTTTAAATATTGCTTTATATGATATGTTAAAGGGAATTTAATGAATAAATGAAATTCTCTGAACATGAGAACAGGCTTGACAGACTAGATCATTTCGTTCTTTTATTTCTCTCCTTTAGGAAGGTACATCTTCGTCTGGAAACAAGCGTTGGGTTTCACAATGGGCTAGTTTGGCTGCCAATCATACAAGGCATGATCAAGAAGAAAGAATAATGGAGTTGTCTGTACCTGTTCCTTTAGAGCATGGTATTTTCTTTCCTTTTTTTTTTTTTTTGTGAGCCATACATCAGTTTTTAAAATACTATAAGCTAAGTCTGTGTAGTGAGAAGTGAATTAAACCTAAATAAATATATTCACATACTCTCAAGCTACTATATTATAGATTTTATTTTCACTAAAACTGCAGATATCATTAATAACCCTAACTGAAAATAGAGGTAATTTGTAGATGAAGCATATGTGTGTGTGTGTGTGTGTGTGTGTACTCACAAAAACTTATATATGACTATATGTATATAACATATATACATGTGAAAATTTAAAAATAAGACTAATACAGTTCCAAACTGTTGCATTTACTAACACATCAAATATTTAAATACCACTTTTTTCCATATGTTCTATGAAGAAAATTTACTTAGTACAACTTAATTTATTACATACATCTTTTGCAAATGTGTAATATGATTTTTATTACTACCTTTTTACTATATTTCTGTGAACTGAAATATAAAGTTTCTTTAAAAAAACAAAAATTATGCCTCTTATGATTTTATTATTAGATTCAGTTCATTACATTCTTCATTAAAAATAAAACCCTCAGGAGAATTTGTATGTAGCTTTTTATCTATTTTCTTAGCTGTGTTGTTGCTAGAAGTTGAAATAGAAATTTATTTTGTGTTTATTGTGGCAACCAAAAATCTTTTTAGGAATTTTGTAAACATTAATTAGTCAGGAAATATTTGAGCAAGGTACACAGCAGTGTACTAGAAAAGCTGTATAATTTATCATAAAAATTAGAAGTAATTTTTAATATTACCAAAAATCTTTCGAAAGACAGCATAATTTTCAGATTGGTTCACATAAACTGATTACTGTTTGAGGAACAAAAAAGCAAGTCAGGCTAGAGAAATTTATAAAGAATCATTATCAAAGTATTATTAGCTGTGGAATGCAAAATTCTACCCTTGTTATAAAAATTAATAATACTTGGCCTTCATTATTTTGTTCCTGTTTCATCATATTCTAAATGAGCTATCCTAAAATGTTCTTGTCATATATTCATTGAGTGTGTGTTAGGAGCCAGGACAGTGTGAGAATGCTAGGAAAGTACAAAAAGATAAAATAGCTGTAACTAAATAAGTTTAGTGCTTCAAGTAATACTGCAGAGATAAGACATAACCAAATAACATGATCATTTGCTAAATTAAAGTTACATTAGTAAGTTATTCAGTATTTTCCTACATTATAGCCATAGTATTGCTATGAAATTTAGATGCTAAAATTTTAAAATTATAAAGGGATGACCACAGAAGCTATATCTAGTATCTTTTTTCCACTTATACCCAAAAGATTTAAATGCTTTATATGTTAATTTATATTTCCCTAAAAAGATCCCTTTTCTCAGAAATACATTTCATTTATTAGCAGTCAGGAAAGTCCTCCTTAAGTAATATTCTCAAAGTCTCTCACATGGAAATGTTGAAGTTATATATTTTCCCATCAACTTCTCAGTTTGAGGCTTTAATATACCAGAAGATCATAATTTAAAAATAACTCAGTTTGTGAAATTATGACAAGTCCTGTCACCTTTTTCCGTTCTTATAATTGTTAAAAATCTTTTAATTAGCTTTGAATTTTTTCTTTTAGAAAACATTGTTAAAGTTCTACTTTTTCTGTTTTACTTAGAAAATCCAGACTTGTCATTCTTTCAGTAGATAATGATGCTATTAAAAATTAGGTACATTATTATTCTTTACTATGTAATTCAAAGTATAGCAAATAAACTGTTTATTAGAGATTATTTTTACAATTCTATATATATTATGCAGAGTCCATTTTTTGTGAGTGAAATTTCACAGATGGGACAAGTCACAAAAGCAAGAATGTGAACTTCTCTCCCATCAGATCAGATCAGATAAGATCAGTCGCTCAGTTGTGTCCGACTCTTTGCGACCCCATAGGTTTAAGATAAGATGACCCTAATTTTCATCTCATAAAATTTGCTCTCTTGACTCCTGTTAGTAATGTACCTATTTGTGCATCTCAGTGTTGCATTTTCTTTTTAAATTATACTGTCACAATGTTGGCTTATTTCTTCAAAATTTTACTTTATACTTAAGCCATTTCTTAACTTCAAAATCTAAGGTAATATGACATTTGTTTTATTTTCACTTTCTTGCCCTAGTAAGTTCCTTATTTGTTGTTTTCTTTTATAGATACAGATATCAGTGAATCTGGCATTTCACTGAGAAGTACTGGCTCAGCAGCTTCCTTGGCTAGTCAGGGAGAGAGAAGGAGACGAACCCTTCCCCAGCTTCCAAGTGAAGAAAAGTCTCTTGAGAGCTCCAGAGCAAAGGTTTTAGCACAGAGGTCAGAGATAGGAGAAAAGCAAGACACGGAGCTTCAGGAGAAAGAAGCACCTGCCCAGGTATACCAGAAAGATAAGCAAGACACTGACAGAGCCTTGAGTAAAATAAACAGGGCGGTAAATGGTGAGACTCTTAAAAATGGTGGAGATAGCAAAACCCTGCTTCACTTAGGCAGCTCTTACTCTGGAAAGGAGAAAAGTGAAACTGATAAGGAAACTTCTTTGGTAAAGCAAACATTAGCTAAAATCCAGCAACAAGAACAAAAGGAACAGGCACAGTGGACACCTACTAAATTATCTTCTTCAAAAAACATTGCAGGTCAGATAGATAGATGTAGGGAGGAGTCTTTTAAGCAGGAGTCACAGCCTCAAGAAAAAATTCCAGGACTTTCTGCAGGCAAAGGAGAAAGAGCAGTACAAAACGAGGGTAAGAGAAGAAAAGCTGAGGAAATTCTGAAAAGTCAGACTTCAAAGGGAGGAGACAAGAAGGAATCTTCCAAGTCATTAGTGCGACAAGGAAGCTTCACTATAGAAAAACCTAGCCCCAACATACCCATAGAACTTATCCCCCATATAAATAAACAGCCTTCATCAACACCCCCTTCCTTAGCATTAACAACAGCCAGCAGAATAAGAGAAAGAAGTGATTCCATGGATACTGATTCTAGTATGGACACAACCCTTATTCTAAAAGACACAGAAGCAGTAATGGCTTTTCTAGAAGCTAAACTGCGTGAAGATACTAAAACTGACGAAGGCCCAGATACTCCCAGTTATAACAGAGACAACTCCATTTCACCCGAATCTGATGTGGACACAGCTAGTACCATCAGTCTGGTTACTGGAGAGACTGAAAGAAAGTCAACCCAAAAGCGAAAGAGTTTCACTAGTCTCTATAAAGATAGGTGTTCCACAGGTTCTCCTTCCAAAGATGTTGCAAAATCATCATCTTCGGGTGCTAGGGAGAAAATTGAAAAAAAAACAAAAAGTCGTTCCGCAGATATAGGTTCTCGGGCAGACGGTCGTAAATTTGTGCAGTCCAGTGGAAGAATAAGGCAGCCTTCAGTAGATTTAACAGATGATGACCAGACCTCTAGTGTACCTCACTCGGCCATCTCTGATGTTATGTCATCTGACCAGGAAACTTACTCTTGTAAATCTCATGGAAGGACTCCATTTACCTCAGCTGATGAGCATGCACATTCCAAACTGGAAGGAAGTAAAGTAACTAAATCCAAGACTTCTCCCGGAGCACCTGGTTCATCCAGTAAATCCACCACTCTGCCAAGGCCACGACCTACCAGGACTTCCCTCTTGCGTAGAGCCCGACTTGGTGAAGCTTCGGACAGTGAACTTGCTGATGCTGACAAAGCATCTGTTGCTTCTGAAGTGTCCACAACAAGTTCGACATCCAAACCTCCCACAGGAAGGCGTAACATTTCTAGGATTGACTTGTTGGCTCAGCCTCGTAGAACAAGGCTTGGCTCATTATCGGCTCGCAGTGACTCTGAAGCGACGATCTCTAGAAGTAGTGCCTCTTCACGGACCGCAGAAGCCATCATTAGAAGTGGAGCCAGATTAGTACCTTCAGATAAATTTTCTCCTAGAATTAGAGCTAACAGTATCTCTCGACTATCCGACTCCAAGGTCAAAAGTATGACCTCAGCACATGGCTCTCCTTCAGGTAAATTGGATCCAGACTTTTTATAGTATTAGTGTATTTCTTTTATGTTTTGGGACTTCTTCTTTGAAAAACTGTTAGTGTTGATTCCCAAATTTTTCAGCAGAAAGATTATACTATAGAGAGTTTTGTTCCTTAAAAAGTGACTTTAGTTAGCTTGAAAGTGAAGTGAAAGTGTCAGTTGCTCAGTTGTGTCTAACTCTCTGTGATCCCACGGACTGTAGCCCGCCAGGCTCCTCTGTCCATAGAATTCTCCAGGCAAGAATACTGGAGTGGGTTGCCATTCCCTTCTCCAGGGGATTTTCTGACCCAGGGATCAAACCCAGGTCTCCTACATTACAGGCAGATTCTTTACCATCTGAGCCACTAGGAAGAAAAGTCAGAAGTTATATACACTTCCAGTTAAAGTCCCGGTACAAAATAGTGAATTCAAAATTTGAAGTATATTGAACCAATTTGGGAATTTTAATTGTCTAGTTGGTGCGATATCTGGGTTTGTTTGTCAGAATTAGATTAGGAATTATTATCTGGTCTATATAATAAAAATGAATATTGTGTTTCTGAAAACATGTTCAACTTTTAAATATCCTAACATAATTCTAAGTTCTTGTGAATCTGAAGAACAGTAGTATACTCTTTGTTACTCCTTTCAGAACTAAATGAAAAATGAGTTTTACTCTTTTCCTGTTTATTTTGAAATGTCTAATTTTTATTAAGTTAAATCGATTTATGATTGGGGTGGGCGGAAACTAATCCTTTAATTTATTTCAGTGGAAGAAGATGGATTCGTGAGACAGTCACTAAGCACATGGGCAAAATTGGGCTATAGAAATTTAACTGGTTATGGGCATTACCTCATAATGTGCCATCATATCATTTAACTGTAGTAATTAGCTGTCACTGATTGTGATAATGACAAGAGCTACTTTGTTCCCACCAGAATTAACTGCCTCTGGCATATTCGTCTGTGTATATACTTCATTTTCAGAGCTGTAGCCAGTGAGAATACATGTGTGACCAAAGAGTAGCAAGACAGATATTTGTGTGTATCCTGTAAACATGGTCTTATTACTTCATAATCAGCCTCATGTGGGTGTGGCTGAAAAAGGACAGTTGAGGGGAAACCAGCTGTTAAAGGACTTAAAGATTTATTTTTGTCGGTTACCTAAGTGAGCCCTAAATCTTGAGTGAAGAGTAAAGGGAAAGTTGGTATGCAGTCTTTTCTTTTAAATTTTTACTCCTGTCACAATTCAGCCTACAAAACCCCAAACCAGTGGTACTTTGCATGTGTTATTTTTTTCATTTTCTGTTCCCCCTCTCTTCTCTTCACTGCTGCTCTCCTCCACTCCATTCACATTCCCGTCTCCTGGGCTGTGGGTGAGGCGATGGTAATCATCATGGGTGTAGCTGAGGATAGATAACATAGAGTCTAGATTCTGAAAGAATAGGTGACATTTCGATTATTACCCCTGTTCTCCTTGTTTCTACACTTCAGACTTTGGTTGGTGGCTAATAGGTGTGTTGCCAAGTATTTAAAACTACTGTCACTTGACTTAGCTTACCCCCTGTTGTTACCTGGTGTTCTCGTGGCTCTGCTGCTTCGGTTCACATTGCCTTTGTGCTGCATTCTGCCGTGTGCACTCTGATTCGGTTTCTTCTGCCACAGTGCTTGTTTCCTCACCGCAAGTCTATTTAAGTACATGAAAATGTTTAAGTGCTCTTCTGTCTTAACATACGTTGTACATTACCATGTAGCATGAAACTCGTGATAACTCTTCCTTCTGTATTAGTTGTCTAGCTCTTAACACATGAGTAATCTGATTTTATTCTCAATGTTTAACAGAGGGACTTATTTGAGATGCAAACCAAATATGACTATTTCTAGCAAGTCTAAGAAACAGCTATAAGATGCTATATATATATATATATAAAATATATATATGTCCTTATATATATGTGTATGATGTCTTTAAATATGTCTTCAAATTCTATATTTTAGCCTGTATTTTGTTTTCTTCTTCTTTGAGTACAGAACTTGATAAACATGCATCTTTCTGTGTCCAAAAACTACCTTGAATTACTTAATGAAATTTCCTAGGGCAGATTGAGGTATGTGACTTTGGCCTTCTTCAAACTTACTAGCAGTATATTAAATAATTAACATCATTGAATTTAATAGTTCGAAGGGTTATTCAGTTTAGAGAACTAAAGCCAAGATTTGGAATAACCTGCCTGGTCACATAGATATATCAAGAACAGGTTGTGAATCCAAGGCATTTAATTCCCAGCCTATTGCTTTTCCTCCCACAATCAGTCCAGCTCTGAGAAACAGACTCCACTTACGTGCAGACTTCCAGAGGACAGCTAGGCTATTGCATTATTATCAGGAGTATATATACAACCAATATACAATATAAATATTTTGGTATTATTCACTATAATCTTTTAATTATGATGTTTTACCAAGTTCATGTTCTCTTGCCCACCTTTTGAGCCTAAAGCCACATTGTGGTCCAGGATTATATATTCAGACTCTTTTAAGATGCCTGTTTTCCAGTTTTATATCCTATCTAGGACAATGACCTGGATCTTTCAGTCAGTGGTAACATACTAAAATAGTTACATGTGGTAAATAGTAATTACAACATTTCTACTTAATATAATTATAAATCTTAAATGGAGAAAGGAAATAAAAATTCTTAGCTTTTGAAATATTTAAAAGAATGTGAAACCATCCTTGTCAGCGTTGCTAAGCACACTATAAACTTTTAAAAATCTTAAAAATGCCTGACCCTAGAACCTGTGAAATTATCCAAACTATAATACATAAAAATAATTCTGTAAAGCTTCAAATTATATATTTTAGCCTATGTTACGAAAAAGCTTTTCCAAGAAATGACTATGATAAAAATAGAATGGAAATCTTGTATTTGGCAAAATTAAGAGTAAGATTTCTTCTATGCTTCTTTAATTCTGATGTAATATGCTTTTAGGAGTTTAGTCCACCCCCCGCCCTCACCAACCCTTCAAAATTTTTTTCAATGATCCTTCAATATGAAGTTATATTGAATATCCAGATTTATTTAATATATTTAATAAGATATATTTAAAACTAAGTACCCTGAATTACCAAAGTAAGGCTTCCCCAATGGCTCAGTAGGTAAAGAATCTGCCTGTAGTACAGGAGACCTGTATTGATCCCTCAATCAGGAAGATCCACTGGAGAAGGAAATGGCAACCCACTCCAGTATTCTTGACTGGAGAATTTCATGGACAGAGGAGTTGGGCAGGCTACAGTCCATGGGATTGCAGATAGTCGAACACAACTGTGTGACTGATTTTCACTTTCACCCTGAATTATCAAAGTAAGGCAGTTGGTTTTCATTATGTTTTAAGTATACTTTCTAAAATTTTCAAAAATCATGTTAATGTCCTTAAAATTTTTTTAGACTTTTTGCTTTCCCATTTTGATTCTAATCCTCAAAATTTATGGATGATGATGTTAACTCTTGGACATGCATGGGTTGAGTTATTTCTTCCCAAGTCAAAGACCAATACAGAACACCATGATCTTATTGTTACATGCTCAGACATATTAAACATGTTTGTGGCTTAATTTCCCACAAAAGTATTTTTGCTAAGTCACTTCAGTCGTGTCCGACTCTCTGTGACCCCATAGATGGCAGCCCACCAGGCTTCCCTGTCCCTGGGATTCTCCAGGCAAGAATACTGGAGTGGGTTGCCATTTTTTATCTAGGTATAAAAATGTAGTGTTTGTCTTCTGAAATTTATTTGTTACATCTGTAGATAATGATGTGTTTTGATGTCAGCAAAGTTTTGATTAAGAGTAAAAGAAATCAAAGCACTCACAGATAAATGATCCTAATAACTCTTTTTCCCCTTTTAAAGTATTTAGACATCATGAATAGTATATTTTCTTGATGAATGTAGTAGTTTATTACTTCCACAAGAGGGAGTGTTGTATAATTTTATAGCTAAAATGAGCAGACTTCTAACTAACATAACTAGAATAATTTTCAGGTTAGCTACAAAATAAGCCCATCTTACTTTTTCTCATATTACTATATGTGCTGTCCAGCACTTCATCAACCCAAGAAGCTTCTTAGAGATTGGCATTTTAGATACCTTCAACACAGATTTTCAATTTAAGCATTTATCTGAAATGCCTTATTAGTACCAGTATATCAAATGAGCCTAATAATATAAAGTTACATTTATATTCTCTAAATATTTGAGATAGTTACATTTGTTACTACTAGTTAATAGTTACATTTGATTCTCTAAATAATTTTATCTAAGCAGGGTAAAATTCAAGAAGAAAGTAAAAATTTTTTCAGCCCTGTAAAAATCATAAAACAATCATTCTATGAGAATTCTAGGATGTCTTTTTTTTTTTTAATTAGTCTAACTTGAAATTTTTTAAAATAAAATATTTATCTAATTTTAAAGCACTTGGAATGAGTTTTGCACTCTGAGTGTCAGTAGATCTGGCTTAAACTTTGATTTAAGCAAGTCACAGGACCTTTCTGGGCCCAATTTTTATGTATAGATTGAAGAATTTAAACTAGCTCATGTCCAAAGGCATTTTATTCTAAAATTCTATGAAATAAGTAGGCACTGGGGAAAGTTAAAAACATTTTTACTTGAAGTTTCGTCTACAAAAGCTAGTTAGATTATAGGGATTTTTCTTCAGATAAAATATATTGCTGCTATAGTTTGGAAGCAAAGATTAAGAAAGCAAAGGTATTGAGAGAACTTCTTCGACAAATAATAGGTTAGAGGTCCTGGCTTTAACTCCCATTCACAGTCCCTTTCACCAGTAGTCATCATGTCTCATTTTTCATTCAGAGATTAACTTAAGCTTTGCTTCATAGCACACCATGTATGATATACTTTCCATTGGTAGAGATAACCTTTAGTTATTTGAAGACTTACTAATCATATTTTTATTTTATGCTATGACCTATCTATTTTATATTTTCCTTCTCTCCTTCCTTATATTATTTTTTTCATTTTTTATGCAGTTTTAAAGCTTACTTTTTATAGTTATTCCAAAATACTGGCTGTCTCCCCCATCCTTGAGCTCATCTTACACCCGATAATTTGTACCTCCCACCTGGCTCCCATATTGCTTCTCCTCTTTTAAAAGTTATTCTTAGAAACTTCAGCATTTTTGCTGGATTCTGGATAGACTTATAAAAAAACAGGTGGAAAGTTTATGAATTTCATTTGAAAAAGAAGTTTTTCTTTTATTCTTTTCTCCAAAAGGTAATGATTTTCTGACCTGGAGAGTTAGATTGCACAATTTAAATTCTAACGGGGCTCAGCTAATATACAGTCACCTGGTAACTTATGTCACCTGACATTTAGCCCTTGTTTCTCACTTTCTCATTCTGCTTTCATGTGCTCTGCCACTCAAGGAGTCTACCAGTTATTGATGCCATTCTCTCTAAATTACCTCCATATTAACAACCTGAGTTCTGTAATACCTGTTTTCATACCTTCTGTAGTTTATTAAAACTCTTTGTTACTGATTTTGTCTCCTCTCCAATTTTCAGTTATAGGTATGGTTACATAGTTTTCAAGTCAAAAATCAGGAAATTTAATCTAACAAAAGATCTTTTTTATTTACAGATTTCCTTTTATGAATAATATTCTAGGGTAACAAAATAAAAAAAAAAACATTTAGCATTTAATGAAATACCTTTATTAAAAGGTACAGATTTGTTTGCTATATATCTAATTGCCTTGCTGTGTTTCTTTAAAAAAAAAAAAAAAACTTATTTACTCTTGTTCCTTAATTTTTCCTAAAGCTGTTTTCAAGTCTTAGGGTCAGTTCAAATGTCTAGAAACTAGTAAATTTCCACCATGGTAAAAGTATTATTTGTGTTAATAAATTATCTTCTAATGTTAAAATCAGAAATTATTTTTAATAATCCCTTCAAAAAAAACTGATTAATTACCTGGAGTTCCAGATATGTGTTTATGTACACTTTTACAGAAAGCCATGAAATTTTGGCCTATTTTCATTCTCTCAAAGAAGAGTTTAAATCCAGACCAATGGGTAGGCACTGATTTATGATATAGTCCTGATGACAGATTTCTCTGTTCTTAAAGCAGTTCTGGGAACAATGTTTATCAATCTTTTTTGAATGCCAACTCAGCGTTACAGAACCTTACGCAGAAGTGAAGTTTATGAAAGAAAAGAAAGACAAGAAAGGCATAAAATTCAAGTGGAGTAGGATAAGGGAATTCTAGACTTCACCAATGTACACAGCCTAGAGTCAGCTTCTGTTTTATAAAAGAGAAAGATAAAGAAAGCTCTTAATATTAACAGCAGTTGGAACTTATAACAGAAGCTAAGGTTTAGCCACCAAAAACGTCTCATGCTTTTTTACTAGATTTTCCTATTTTGAGGAAAGGAAATGGTCAGTATCTAGGAATTAATTCATTTATTCAAACATATTTATTAAACATTTGTTAGCCAGACACTGCTAAATGCTAGGAACCTGTTAGTGGTTAAGCAGGCATAATTCCTGCCCTTGTGAAATTTTCCATAGATTAGCCATTTTTTCCCTATTTTTTAACCTCTTTATGCTTCATACTTTATTTGCATGTTTAATTATTATATTAGCAGTAGTAGTGATCTGTCTGCATTAATTTGTCTTCTGATTTTCAAATGTGTCTGCAAAACCATTTTTTAAATCTTTACTAACCTTAAATAAGAAAGTGATTACCACTTTCTTTAATGTGACTATTGTCAGTATCTCCTGTGCCGTAAATGTTAATGGTTGTGAGAATACCTTTGTAGGTTTTCACTCCTTGTAGGTTTTATTGCCATTGTCTATTTTCACCTGTATGCTTTCAATGTCAAAGCAGCAGAGTTGTATTGAAGATGCTTTGTTGTGTTTTTACCGTGTAAAAAGATTTTTTCCAATCATAGCATAACAGGATGTTGAATGACAGAGGTAATGTTTTTTTTTTCTGCCATAAAGGCATAATTTCCACAGCAGGAATTATGCATATTTGTTTGTTGGGAAAAGAGGGTTTTTACCATCTCCATGTTGAAAAGTCCATGTGGCATGAGGAAATCTTTTCCCTTATTTTATTTTTGTTGTTGTTGTTGCTGTCATTAAAAAAAAAAATCCATAAATGAGAAATATTTGCAATTAAATAGTACCTGAGTTAAACATTTATGAATAGAGCTTGCTTAGTTGTTTGTCATTAGTCAGTTTTTCATCTGAATGTTTGTTTACTCACCATGCTACAGAAAATGTGATCTCTCTATTGTTCTTAATTCTTCATTGTTTTTAATTCACCAAAGTATGATGTTTCTATCTTTAAGGAGCAGTAGACTTAATGGTTTTGTAAACTATGTGTATGTCAGTTTTTGAAAATTGTGCTGTGTGTGGTCTCATGGTGTTTTTGAAATCATGATTTTTATTTTCTCTCTTTTAAAAGATAACATAATAATTCTTTTTTAATAATTAAACTAATTTAGTAAATTCAAGATGGAGGCGCTTTCCTACTGATTATGCTTCCACCTCAGAAGATGAATTTGGATCAAACCGTAATTCCCCTAAACATACCCGTCTACGTACTTCTCCAGCCCTGAAAACGACTCGATTGCAGAGCTCTGGGTCAGCAATGCCTACTAGTTCTTCATTCAAACACCGGATAAAAGAGCAGGAAGACTACATCCGAGATTGGACTGCCCATCGAGAAGAAATAGCCAGGTTGGTTTTAATCCGTGATCTCTAAGAGTTGAAATTATTTGTTACTGTTTCAACTTGATAATAAGATTAGCTTTTACTTTGTTTGTACCAAGAAATGAAATCCACAGAGAAGTAAGAACTTTAGTTTTGTTGATAGTATTACTCATTACCCTTTTTTTTTTTTTTTAATGCAAGTGCTACTTACATAATAAAGAATTTATTTTGGTAAACTCCCCTTTCTTATTTCCAGTAGAAACGCTGATGAATTAATATAATTTTGAAAGGTGGTCAGTATCAGCTCTACATAATTGAGAATTTTTATTTTTTTACCTTCCAAAGAGGTGTACTTGTTAGAGATGTTGCTAACGTTCTCTGGGGAGAGTTAGAGTAGGCAGATTATTACTTGCACTTTTATGAGTTCATTAGATTGAGTTAGTACAATCCTTTAATAATTAAATGAGAATATTATTTTGAATATTAAATATGTTTATAATAAACTTAAGATTACATAATTAAAAGTAAAATTCTTGGTGCAGATGTGATTTTTAACCCTAACATTGCACTTGACCATTAAATAGAGGCTCTATTCAAATATATGTTACAGTAGTTAGGGTTTTTTGGTAAATTTGTAAGTTATTAAATTTTACTGCAGTATGCCACATGTTTCCTAAACATTTTCACTGTGTACATGCTAAAATTATTTCTGCTTTAGCTTGAGGTCCTAATTTTCTTATACTTGACAACATTTATTAAAGAAATTATATATAATAATTCATAAATTCCTTTAAAATTTTTTATGATGATTTTATGATGTTTATCTTTTTTTCTTTACTCTGGACTTCTGAGTATTGTTTCTTTTTTTTCTTAGATCATTAGTTTATTGTTTTTGTTGTTGTTGTTGTTCAATGACTATTCACTTGTGGTTGCTTTTAGTTCTTGCAGAACATGCCTTCTAATCTCATTGTGTTGCTTAAACATTACTTTTTGGCCATGTAAATGACAATAATTGTTGAAGCATTGTAAGCCAGTTCTGATTAGAGTATGGGCATGTATGTGCTTTGGGATCCATGCATTACTGTGCATTGTGCTAAGTCACTTCAGTCATGTCTGACTCTGTGCAACCCCATGGACTGTAGCCCACCAGGCTCCTCTGTCCATGGGATTCTCCAGGCAAAATTACTGGAGGGCATTGCCATCCCCTCCTCCAGGGGACCTTCCCGACCTAGGGATCAAACCTGCATCTCTTATGTGTCCTGCATTGGCGGACAGATTCTTTACCACTAGCGTCGCCTGGGAAGCCACTCCATGCATTATTATGGGCCCACAAAACTCCTGCAATGGGACAGTCTTGATACTACATTTTTTTTTCTTGTGGGCACAGCTGGCAACAACAGGCCTTGCTCTTGTCTCATTTTTTTTTCCTCCCCATGGAGAAGTCTCACCACATGAACACAAGGGGTACACGAGGGAACTAGAGTGTTCTGCTTTTTCTTAGGAGGCTTTGCCTCTTAAGCTCTCTATCCTAAACTAGAAGACTGAACACCTTCTTCTGGGCCAAACCCACTTCCCTGTCCCTAAACAGAAAAAAATTATGATACAAAGGGGAAAGTGACTAAGAACTGTCTGTTATATTTTCACTTGGTTTTATTTTGTTAGTATGTGTATTTTATTACCCTTGTCTGTATATATTTTATTATCTGTAGTAGTACTCTAAGGCTAGCCTATTTAATACCTAATGATTCTATGCCTTTTTCCTCCAGTTTGTTAGTAGCATTATGTTAATAAAATTTGCTGTTGGGATTTAATTTTTCAAGGTATATTTTCCACTCATACATCTCACAGGAAGAGAGAGTATTTTTATTTTTGTTTATTAAGATATTAAAAAAAGTAAGAGGGGAGGATAGGAAGTACAGGAGGAAAGAAAGTTGATGTTTAATGTTCTATAGAATACTGACGTTTTCTTAATGTGCATAAATTTATTTTCAAATAACTAAACTAAATAGAATGTGAGAAGTACATGTTTTATTTCTGTAAGTTGGCTACCACTTTCACTTAAGAAATTTGAAAAGCATAATAGTGATTTTAATTGATTACAAAATGTTTTATGCTTTGTCGTACTCTTTTTGCTTAGATTTTAGAGCTATATTACTAAGCCAGCACCTTTACGCCTCTGCAGTTTTGTTTTGGATCAAATTAATGTTTGCATAAGTTTTTTTCATGTATTGTATAATCCCCATCCACATGTAATTCCCATCCACTCGACAAAGAATTCTTAAGCAACTTGTATGAGTAGAACGTAGTATTTAGCATGAGTGAAGTGTAAAGATGACTTAGACATGAGTGTCCTCAGAGAGTTCGGAGTCAGAGGAAGGAAGCAAAGGTGTTCTGATATGAGCTGATATCGGGCAGAGTGGTGAAGAGGTTATAGAAAGGGTGAAGTTTGAGCTTCCCTAGTAGTCCAGTGGCTAGGACTCCGTGCTTCCAATGCAGGGGGCCTGGGATTGATCCTTCGTCAGGGAACTAGATCCCAACACTGCAACTGGAAGAACCTGCTTGCTGTAACTAAGGCCTGACACAGCCTAATTAATTAATTAATAATTTGTAAAAGGGTGTCTACAACAGGAATTTACTGGAGGTTGAAAAGAGAAAAGAAATAGCGTGGAAAAAAAAGGGATGGGTGAAGTTTGTCCGAGTCTAAGATATAAAGGTGTATAGTTAATGGATGACCAAATTGAAGATAATCCTAAGCCAGCTAAATAATAGGAGACGTTGAATGCCAGCCAAGAAGCGTACATATTATTTTATATATATGACTTATGTTTAAGATTTTTGAAAAGGATGATAAGATCTATATTAAAAGAAGGTTACTCTTAAGAGCAATTTGTAGAATTGTTTGAGAGAGCAGAGAACCTAGAGATTAACTAGTAATCTGTTCTAGAAGTTAATGTGCAAGGCATTGAAGGCCTAAGTTAAGATAGTGTTAGTGACGGTATAAGTGGAGATATGGACGTGTAATATTTGACAGTGTTTGATGATTGCCAGAATAACTCCATGCTTGTTCAAATGAATATTGTTAAGAACTCCTATGAGCAGAATGTAGTTTTTAGCATGAGTGACCCGTAAAGGTGACTCAGAAATGGATGTCTTCAGAAACAAAAGACAAAAAGAAAGATAAGCTCTGTTTTAGGCATGCTGACTCAGGTATCGGCAGGTACTTTTGGAACAGACGTGTGAAAGAGTATAGCTCTGCAGCATAGGAAGCTCATGAGAGCTAGAATCATCGTTTTGGAAGTCAGACAAAAAGAAAATAGTTGAAGCTGTGATCATAGACATTGCCAGGAAGTGGTGAGTGAACTGAGAATATTATTGAACTCTGAGGGATAACCTGATATGATCAAAATCATGGACTCTGGGATCAGACCTTCTCAATTCAGACCCAACTCTGCCATGTGGTCTGTAAGACCCTAGACAAGTAAGTAACTATGCACTAGTTTCATGTGTAAAATGGACATGACAATAGTGTCAGCTTGAAAGAGTTGGCAAACCAAGGCATGTGCATAACCTAGGGCTTGACATATAGTAAGCTATCAAATGTTAGTTATATTTAAATGGAGTGCAGAGAAAACAGTGGTGTGTGTATATACTCAAACATGATTGTATTTATAACATAATTGTGAGCATTCAGTTTTCTGTATATTTGATAATATTAAATTTATGAGACTCCAGATATAATTGGAGTTTCAGAATCAATGTTGTATTCTTCAGTTCAGTTCAGTTCAGTCGCTCAGTCGTGTCCGACTCTTTGCAACCCAATGAAGCGCAGCACACCAGGCCTCCCTGTCCATCACCAACTCCCAGATTTTACCCAGACTCGTGTCCATTGAGTCGGTGATGCCATCCAACCATCTCATCCTCTGTCGTCCCCTTCTCCTCCTGCCCTCAATCTTTCCTAGCATCAGGGTCTTTTCCAATGAGTCAGCTCTTCGCATCAGGTGGCCAAAGTATTGGAGTTTCAGCTTCAACATCAGTCCTTCCAATGAACACCCAGGACTGATCTCCTTTAGGATGGACTGATTGGATCTCCTTGCAGTCCAAGGGACTCTGAAGAGTCTTCTCCAACACCACAGTTCAAAAGCATCAATTCTTCGACAGTCAGCTTTCTTTATAGTCCAACTCTCACATCCATACATGACCACTGGAAAAAGTATAGCCTTGGCTAGACGGACCTTTGTTGGCCAAGTAATGCTAAAATATGGGAAACCTAAGAATCTCAACCAAAGTTTCATTCAGATTTTCATTTCAAACATTGTTTTACAATGTTCTTTTTTCCTAAGAATAATAATTCTGATATATAAGTAGTCTATTTTTAATATTGAAATGATTATTAAATAAATGTGTCATAAAACACCTACCTAATGAGTCTTATTCCCTGATTTGATTGACCCCAAAGTTGTCATCTGACACTTCCGGGTCAAGAGGAAAGAGGTTTTATTACTGAATCTTTTACATATATTATTTTTATTCAGAGATCAGATCAGTCGCATCCAACTCTTTGCGACCCCGTGAATCATAGCACGCCAGGCCTCCCTGTCCATCACCAACTCCCGGAGTTCACTCAGACTCACGTCCATCGAGTCAGTGATGCCATCCAGCCATCTCATCCTCTGTCGTCCCCTTCTCCTCAAGCCCCCAGTCCCTCCCAGCATCAGAGTCTTTTGCAATGAGTCAACTCTTTGCATGAGGTGGCCAAAGTACTGGAGTTTCAGCTTTAGCATCATTCCTTCCAAAGAAATCCCAGGGCTGATCTCCTTCAGAATGGACTGGTTGGATCTCCTTGCAGTCCAAGGGACTCTCAAGAGTCTTCTCCAACACTACAGTTCAAAAGCATCAATTCTTCGGTGCTCAGCCTTCTTCACATAAGTATATTTTTTAATATTTTAAAATACAGTGATGGTTTATATTTTTCAAGGCTCAATATTTGTGATTAAAATGACAAATACATGGTAATCTTAATGGCAAAAAAACAAATCGTGAGTTTAATACATTTTATTACAAGTTTTTTTTATATTTTTGGTAAGAGCCAATTTAATTTAGTGGCCAGAATTAAGTGATAAGGATTTCCTTGTAATATATGCACGCTTAGTTTTTTCAGTCATGTCTGACTCTTTGCAGACACAACTGAAGGCTGTCCATACACACTATGGTCTGTAGCCTGCCAGGCTTCTCTGTCCATGGGATTTTCCAAGCAAGAATACTGGAGTGGGTTGCCATGCCCTAATCTTCCCTACCCAGGGATTTAATGCATGTCTCCATCATTGAAGGTGGATTCTTTACCCCTGAGCAACCAAGTAAGTCCTTATAATATGTAAAGCAATGTAATGAAACATTACAAAAGTAGGAAGTCAAGAGATACCTGGAGTAACAGGCAAATTTGGCCTTGGAGTACAAAACAAAGCAGGTCAAAGGCTACCAGAGTTTTGCCAAGAGAATGCACTGGTCATAGCAAACACCTTCTTCCAGCAACACAAGAGAAGACTCTACACATGGACATCACCGGATGGTCAACACCAAAATCAGATTGATTATATTATTTGCAGCCAAAGATGGAGAAGCTCTATACAGTCAGCAAAAACAAGACCAGGAGCTGACTGTGGCCCAGATCATGAACTCCTTATTGCCAAGTTCAGACTTAAATTGAAGAAAGTAGGGGAAACCATTAGACCATTCAGGTATGACCTAAATCAAATCCCTTATGATTATACAGTGGAACTGACAAATAAATTCAAGGGATTAGATCTGACAGACAGAATGGCTGAAGAACTATGGACAGAGGTTTGTGACATTGTGCAGGAGGCAGTGATCAAGACCATCCCCATGGAAAAGAAATGCAAAAAAGCAAAATGGTTGTCAGAGGAGACCTTAATGCAAAGTCAAGTGGACCTTAGGAAACAAAGCTAGTGGAGGCGATGGGATTCCAGTTGAGCTACTTCAAATCCTGAAAGATGATGCTGTGAAAGTGCGGCACTCAATATGCCAGCAAATTTGGAAGACTCAACAGTGGCCACAGGACTGGAAAAGGTCCGTTTTCATTCCAATCTCAAAGAAAGGCCATGCCAAAGAATGTTCAAACTACCGCCCAGTTGCACTCATCTCACACACTAGCAAAGTAATGCTCAAAATTCTCCAAGCCAGGCTTCAACAGTATGTGAATCATGAACTTCCAGATGTTTAAACTGGATTTAGAAAAGGCAGAGGAACCAGAGATCAAATTTCCAACATCATTGAATCATAGAAAAAGCAAGAGAGTTCCAGAAAAACCTCTACTTCTGCTTGTTTGATTATGCCAAAGTCTTTGACTGTATGGATCACAACAAACTGTGGAAAATTCTTTAAGAGATGGGAATGCAAACCACTGACCTGCCTGCTGAGAAATCTGTATGCAGGTCAAGAAGCAACAGTTAGGACTGGGCATGGAACAACAGACTGGTTCCAAATCGTGAAAGGAGTACATCAAGGCTGTATATTGTCACCCTGCTTCTTTAACTTATATGCAGAGTACATCATGCAAAATGCCAGGCTGGATGAAGCCCAAGTTGGAATCAGGATTGCCAGGAGAAATATCAATAACCTCAGATATGTAGATGACCCAACCCTTATGGCAGAAAGTGAAGAGGAACTAAAGAGACTCTTGATGAAAGTGAAAGAGGAGAGTAAAAAAGTTGGCTTAAAACTCAACATTCAGAAAATGATGATCGGGGTCATCCAGTCCCATCACTTCATGGCAAATAGATGGGGAAAAAATGGAAGCAGTGAGAGACTTCATTTTCTTAGGCTCCAAAATCACTGCAGATAGTGACCCCCAGCCATGAAATTAAAAGGTTTGCTCCTTGGAAGGAAAGCTATTACCAACCTAGACAGCATGTTAAAAAGCAGAGACATTACTTTGCCAACAAAGGTCTGTCTAGTCAAAGTTGTGGTTTTTCCAGTAGTCATGTATGAATGTGAGAGTTGAACTATAAAGAAAGCTGAGCACCAAAGAATTGATGCTTTTGAGCTGTGGTGTTGGAGAAGACTCTTGAGAGTCCCTTGGACTAAAAGGAGTTCCAAGCAGTCAATCCTAAAGGAAATTAGTTCTGAATATTCATTGCAAGGACTGATGCTGAAACTGAAACTCAAATACTTTGGCCACCTGATACAAAGAACTGACTCATTGGAAAAGACACTGATGCTGGGAAAGATTGAAGGTGGGAAGAGAAGGGGATGACAGAGGATGAGATGGTTGGATGGCATCACCAACCTGATGGACATGAGTTTGAGTAAACTGTGGGAGTTGATGATGGACGGGGAACCCTGGCGTGTTGCAGTGCACTGGGTTACAGAGAGTCGGACGTGACTGAGTGACTGAACTGAAATAGCCTATTAACAATGTTGTCATAGTTTCTGCTTCTTCACCGTTGCAGCCCTTAGGACCTAGCACAGTGACCAGATCATTAAGTATTTACTGGTAAATAAAAAGAAATTGACTGTAGATTGCTTCTGTTGGGCCACAAGCTTCAAGTTAGCTTCTCTTTTTAAATCTGTGGTTAAGTTTCTATGCAGTTACTCCATTCCTTGAAAGCCTTTCAAGCTCACATTTTGCATAAGTTAAAAAGTTACTTTGCGCTTTGGATTTTAGAGTTGGAAAGCCTATACAGGTACTTTACAAATATTCTGTCATTCCAAAGCTTTTGGTTACTGTGGAAGTAACCAAATTGAGATCCTGTGTAGTGGCTGCATAACTTAGCAAATGTTCAGTTATCTCTGATAACAGTTACTTAGTTCTTCAGTCCATGTGGCTGAAAATACAAATAAATGACTTTAGGGACATGAACTCAAAACATGGAATCTGGCCCTGTCTCAGCTACTTTTAAGTTGGTGGTCATGAGCAAGCCAATAATTTTGTCTTAAAATGCATCTTTCTTCGTAATCAGTTAGATAAGTTCTACTTCTACCTTGTGACCCTCAAATGACATGTGATCTACTATAAAGTATGGTAGATAGCATAAAATGCTATGCTGTGTCAGAGCTCCTCACTTCTTTGGTACCATACACCACTGGGGCCATCTGGAGAAGCTTAGCTCCTCTCAGAAATGTATAAACATTAGAAACAATTATATTGAAATACAGTTTTTAAAATATTTTTAAAATGATATAGTAGTTAGTATATGATTCTTCATTAACATAGTAAGTATAATGTTATTGCTGTGAGTATAATGAAGTAGTTTTGAAGTCAGTCAGTTCAGTTGCTCAGTCATGTCCAACTCTTTGTGACCCCATGTATCGCAGCACACCAGGCCTCCCTGTCCATCACCAACTCCTGGAGTTCACTCAGACTCACGTCCATCGAGTCAGTGATGCCATCCAGCCATCTCATCCTCTGTCGTCCCCTTCTCCTGCCCCCAGTCCCTCCCAACATCAGAGTCTTTTCCAGTGAGTCAGCTCTTCGCATGAGGTGGCCAAAGTACTGGAGTTTGAGCGTTAGCATCAGTCCTTCCAATGAACACCCAGCACTGATCTCCTTTAGGATGGACTGGTTTTGAAGTAGTGGTGACTAAATGTTTTGATATACTCATAGGAACTATAACGTGATTAGTTCTGCTGACAAAAATCACCGGTACTGCTAATGCCACTGTTGTTGCTTATCTTTGTAATTGAAAGAAATGCTAGTTTCATTTAGGTTAGTGAAAATAAAGCTGTAATTGCTTTTCTCATTCAAGTTCACAGGCCTTTGAATTGTTTACCGAGCCCAAATTTAAGAACTACTATAATATATTAATGCTAGTAATTACCATTAACAGTGTGTTTTTAAAAGATACATATCACTACTTCAGGCATTTAACACATCTATTTGAAAGTGACAGCTTATAAATTATGTGTGGTTTAGTTTGATTCATATCAGAATTAACATTTTAATTCTTCCAATATCAAAATAGTTAATGGCACGTGTAGAAACTCTGGAGTTTTGAGGACAAATCTTTAAATATACAACTTATAAAACTGATTCTATTGAAATGATTGTTTGTAGACCTGTTGTGTGAAAGAATTAAACTTCTTTTCTAAAATTATCGCCAGGATCAGCCAAGATCTCGCTCTCATTGCTCGGGAAATCAACGATGTAGCAGGAGAGATAGATTCAGTGACCTCCTCGGGCACTGCCCCTAGTACCACAGTAAGCACTGCTGCCACCACCCCCGGCTCTGCCATAGACACTAGAGAAGAGGTAGGAGATCTTCATGGAGAGATGCATAAGGTTCTTTCTTTTCTTTATTTCTTTTGCTTTTAGCTTTTTGCTTAGTTTTTTTTTTGGTTACATCCATCCTCCCTATTTGCATGAAGCTCTGCATTTGCCAACTTTGCTTTAACAAATTTCTTTTCTTATAACAAAACTAGTAAAGGCTAACATTTGGTCTACTATTAGCATGAAGCTGTAAAATTATTTAAAATAAACACTTTGTAAAATACAAAAATAAATGGTACCTAGAAAGCATATCCAAATTTGGTAAATAATTGTATAAATAATAAATCATTATATAAAGTTTCTGTAAATCTTACATAGGTTCTTCACTAGAAATTATCTCTAGTAGCAAGACAAAGTCTATAGTTTTTACTACTTAAAATAATTCTGTTGATGAATATATACATATATATATATGTGCACAAAGATTCTTCAAAAATTGAAATATACATACATATACACACTCACTCAAATATATGTATTCAGTTTTAAAACATTCTTGTGAACTGTGCAATGTAAGTTAGCATATACAGACTATTGCCCCAAACCAGAGTCTCCTGCTCTCCCCCTCCAGGGGACACCACAAACACAGATGGCTCCAGAAGTTAACTTTAAAATATAATATAAAAATAATGGTATTCTGGCCATGTTTGGTTTCTTGATTTGGTGCAGAGATACCAAAAAAAGACAGACATTTTGAAAGAATGAGTTACAATTTTATTAGGACAAAGCCACACTGATTTGTTTAATTATCCTCTGTTTTATGCTATAATGTCAGAATTGAGTAGTTGAACAGACATTATAAGACTGCACAGCCTAAAATATTTATCATTTGGCCCGTTACAGCAAAAATGTGCCAACCCCTAATGATGATTTATTTCATTTCCTTAATTTTATAAAATAATGTTCTCAATAGTAGCCAAAAATGGCTAGCCTTTTTGACACATTTAATTCTGGTAAACTCTTCTACGAAAATTTTCTTCAGTTGCTTTTTGTCACATTTATAATTTTATTCTTTAATGGTCATAATTTCATTGTTTTTTTTCCCCTTTATGTGTTCTCTAATTTGGTAAATAATGTTTCATCAGTCTGTGTAGTTTTGTTACCACACTGATCAATTGTAAATGTGTATAAAATTCATCCTTATTGGTGAAAAACAAAAGGATCTTCTTGGTGGCAAGACATACACAATTCTTCCTGGTACATTTTGAATGATGAAGATATTATTTTCTCAGCTGTCTAACTAAATTATACCTAACGTGATTGTACATTCACTCAGACTCAGTAAAATTTTTCAAACATTTCATTAAGTAGAATTCCATTTTTTCTTTTTGGCTTCATTTCTTATTACTGTATTAGAGTTTATTCCTTCTTCAGTAAACCTGAGTTACTTTGTACTATACGTACGTAATTTGCACTGCAGATGGCAGTATGTCACTTGTACCGGAATATGTCATTTCTGTAGCATTACCGCTAAAAGTTTATCTAAGGTAAAAATACTTGGTGAATTAAAAATTTTTTTTTCTTTTGTAAACTTAATTATAATTTGTAATTTATGTATCTGTGAAGAAATTTGGCACCTGGATTTGGGGAGAAAAAAAGGAAAAAACAAGATAGGAAACTAAAAGAAAAAGAAACATTATTTTACACTGGTAAGGCAATGTGAGTAAAATGAACGCCTTGTCCATCTACATGGCTCAGCTTTTTCTAGTTACCATCTATGCTTTCCGTTGGGGGAAACTTTATCCACGGAAGAATCAAATTTAACATAGTTATTATATATATTTTGGATTTTGAAAATAAAATCTATGTAGATGAACATCTGTTTTATAAAACGGACACCTTTGAAGTGCTTATAAAAAGAAAGAGTAATTGGTTTATTGAAGATCTCATGCTTCTGTTACTACCTGAGAATGGAATAACTTCTAACTATAAAAACTGTAATGCCAGTATCTGTGTTTTTCCAAATTACTCTATGCTCATGAGGATTTGCTTTTGTCCTGTTAGTTAGTTGATCGTGTTTTTGATGAAAGCCTCAACTTCCGAAAGATCCCTCCATTAGTTCATTCTAAAACACCAGAAGGAAACAACTGTCGGTCTAGTGACCCAAGACCTCAACCAGCAGAGCCTCCTGATCACTTAACAATTACAAGGCGGAGAACCTGGAGCAGGGATGAAGTGAGTAAACTATAAACTTCAACAAATGGCAGAGGATGCATGCTCCATTGGTCAGAAAAAGAGGAGGAGAACTGTTCCATATATGTGTGTGTGCCCAGTCGTGTCTCTTTGCAGTGTGATGGACTGTATGTAGCCTGCCGGGCTCCTCTGTCCATAGGGTTTTCCTGTCAAGAATACTGGAGTGACTTTGCATTTCCTTCTCTGGGGGATCTTCCCAACCCAAGGATTGAACCTGTGTCTCCTGCATTGGAGAGTCTTTACCGTTCACACCACCTGAGAATTCCCTTGTTTAATCCTTACAAGCCTCTTAAGATAAACAGGGAAGGTTTGGGAATGGTAGAGGATTGGTGGGCTTTGGATTATTTTTGGAGCCTCACTTCAGGTCCTGTAAAGACTACATTTGTAAAACAAGGACAATTTTGTATGGTTTTGTTCAGTATATAGGGCTGGGAAAAAAGTGCTTGTCCTTACAAGTAGAATAGAATTTCATCCTGGCATCACATCAATTACAAATCATTAACACTAAATGAATTTAGTTCCTAAAGGGCAAAAGCAAAACTTCAAAGTTTGTAGTATAATACAGGTACATGTCTTTCAGCACTGCAGCAGGGAATGATTTCTTAAAAGACACAAAAAGTCTTGACTTATAAATAAAAGATTGATAAGTTTGAGTGTATTAAAGGACTATGTGAAACATACAGGCAACAAGAGATTAGAATACAGAATATATCAGAGCTCCTACAATCAGTTTAAAAAAGCAAAACAGCCCAAAAGAAAAATCTGCAAAAAACATGTGCAGCATTTCACTGAAAATACCCAAGGCCTGTGAAGAGATGTTCAGCTTCATGAGTATTCAGAGAAATAGTTTTCAAGGCTACAGTGAGATTATTTTATATTCATTCAGTTGGCAACAAATTAAAAAGTTTTAAAACATTAAATATAGGAGAAGATGTGAATACATAGGCTTTCTTATTGTTGCTAGTAAGGTTAAATTGGTGGAGTCACTTTGGCAAACAGTTTGATATTATTTCCTAAAATTGAACATAAATGTAGCCCATTATGTAGCAGTTTTGCTGCTCGTGTATACCCTTTCTCATTGACAGCACATCATGGAAGAGGATATTCATAGTAGCACTGTGGGCAGTAACAAAACTTGGGGACAGTCTTTAAGTGTTTGTATCTGAGGGAAAATGAATGTATAAACAGGTTTGTGCACAAATTGAAAAATCAGTGGAGGGATCAAAACAAATGAACTACAGTATGCCACAATGTGGATGAATTTTAGCAATAGAACATTAAATGAAAATTATTCTCAGAAGATCAGATAAAATGTGTTTTGTCACAAATAATGTTATATACTTAGGACAGAAATAGATCTAGCAAATTACATAAAAAGAAAACCAAGGGAATGATGAATGGGATTCAGAATATTGTTTACCTTGAGTAGAGGGAGACAGGGAGATGGGAAAAAACACGTGACTAGAGGCAGATTATATTAGTCATCTGTTTCTTTCTGTTGTTGCTCAGTTGTGTCAGACTCTTTGCAACCCCATGGACTGCAGCATGCCTGGCCTCCCTGTCCTTCACTCTCTCCTGGAGTTTGCTCACCTCACGTCTGTTGAGTTGATAAAGCCATCTAACCATCTCATCCTCTGTTGCCCCCTTCTTCTCCTGCCCTCAGTCTTTCCTATCATTAGGGTCTTTTCCAGTGAGTCAGCTCTTTGCATCAGGTGGCCAAAGTATTGGAGCTTCAGCTTCAGCATCAGTCCTTCCAATGGGTGTTCAGGGTTGATCTTCTTTAGGATTGGCTGGGTTGATCTCATTGCAATCCAAGAGATTCTCAAGAGTCTTCTTGAGCACCACAGTTTGAAAGCATCAGTTCATTGGTGTGCAGCCTTCTCTTTGCTCTGCTATTTGTAAAACCTCCTCAGACAACCACTTTGCCTTGTATTTCTTTTTCTTTGTGATGGTTTTGGTTACCACCTCCTGTACAGTGTTACTAACCTCCATCTGGTAGATAGTTCTTCAGGCACTCTATTTACCAAATCTGATCCCTTGAATCTATTTGTCATCTCCACTGTGTAATCATAAGAGATTGGGTTTAGGTAATACCTGAATGGCCTAATGGTTTTCCCTAGTTTCTTTAATTTAAGCCTGAATTTTGCAGTAAGGAGTTTATGATCTGAGCCACAGTCAGTTCCAAGTCTTGTTTTTGCTGACTGTATAGAGCTTCTCCATCATTTGCTGCAAAGAATATAATGTGTCCATTTTCAGTACTGACCATTTGATGATGTCCTTGTGTAGAGACATCTCTTGTGTTGTTGGAAGAGGGTGTTTGCTGTGACCATTGTGTTCTTTTGACAAAACTCTGTTGACTTTTGCCCTGCTTCATTTTGTACTCCAAGGCCAAACTCGCCTATATTCCAGATCTCTTAACTTCCTACTTTTGCATACCAGTCAGCTATGATGAAAAGGACATTAGTTCTAGAAGATCTTATAGGTCTTCTTAGAACTGTTCAACTTCAGCTTCTTCAGCATTAGTGGTTGGGGCGTAGACTTGTATTACTGTGATGCTGAATGGTTTGCCTTGGAAATGAACTGAGATTATTCTGTCATTCTTGAGATTGCACCCAAATACTGCATTTCAGACTCTTGGTGACTTTGAGGGCTACTCCATTTCTTCTAAGGGATTCTTGCCCACAGTAGTAGATTTAATGATCATCTGAACTAAATATGCCCATTCTCATCCATTTTAGTTCACTGATTGCTAAGATTTAGATATTCACTCTTCCCATCTCCTGCTTAACCATGTCCAATTCACCTTGATTCATGGACCTAACATTCCAAATTCCTATGGGGTTTTGTTCTTTATCTCATTGGACTTTACTTTCACCACCGATACTGACAATGCATGGAACTGATTTTGGAACCCATATCTAGTCTTAGGATGCAGGCTAAATTCAGCCTCCCACCTGATTTTGTAAATAGAGTTTTATTAGCTGCAGCTCCTTTTGCTATAATATAGCCTCTCTTGCTATAGTGAGAGGTGAGTAGTTGTAACAGACCACATTGGCCCCAGTCTTCACTCTCTTGCCCTTTACAGAAGTTTGCCAACCCTTGCTTTTGCCCATAAAGTACAGCTGGAATGATAACAACCCCAAACATAAAAACTTATTCTGGGGAACTTCTCTAGTGCTCTAGTGGTTAAGACTTCGCCTTCCAATGCAAGGGGGAGTGTGGTTGGGGAGCTAGGATCCCACATGCCTCATGGCCAGAAAACCAAAGCATAAAACAGAAGCAGTAGTCTTAACAAATTCAATAAAGACTATTTTAAAAAATGGTCCACATTAAAAAAAAAATTACTATTTTGAATACATTTTAAAAACTTTATCTGTCCCACTGTGGAGAACAAGGATTGTAATCTTCTTGATCTCTTTGTTCATCTTATTTGTTGAAAGAATAGATAACAAATTTATTGTTCTAAGTTACTTACATTCTCCCAGATGATAATTTGAATTGGAAGCATGAGAGACAGGATCATGATAGTAATTAAAAATTAGATAACATGGGTTGTCTTTTGAAAGTTATATGATGAAAATAATATGGAAATGTGACAAGTTATTTAACAAAAAAGAATTCCTTTCTTAATTTTTATTTCTCGTTCTCAGTGTAGTTACACAGTACTCTTAATTATATCCTTTATCGAGTTTTATTAAAATCAGCATAAATATGAAATGCCCTGAAACGTAATGAGTTGTGACCATTCTTGGTGGTTATCCGATACAGTGGTAGTATTTTAATGTCTGTTCTTCCCTTTCCATGTTTCAGGTCATGGGAGATAATCTGTTGCTCTCGTCCGTCTTTCAGTTCTCTAAGAAGATAAGACAGTCTATAGATAAAACAGCTGGAAAGATCAGGTACTGTGTCATTACTCAGACATCCTTGCTTCTATAAAAGCAGGTTACTTTCCTTTCTAGTAAATTTTGAAGGATGACCTGTATACCTAAATTTTACATAGCATTAGTCAAAAAGTTGGTGAAGTGAGCAGGCTAGAGGATAATGAGAAATGACATTGGAGAGAGAAGGAAGGACCAGTTTGGGCAGAACTTGTTTAAGGAGTTTGGACTTTATCATAAAAAAGCCATAGGAAGTTAATACATTAAATGCGTATCTTTAAAAAATATACATATGTGTGTATATATATAAAGAGTTTTAATATTTTATTACCATTTCCCTGATTATCTTGCCTCTCTCTCAGGATATACACATACCACTTAGGAAAACATAAAATTAAGGAGGGAAAAACCCAATGTGGCTGATAATAGCACTTGGCCTGGGATTTAATTATCAAATTATATCAATTTCATTGGTTTGGGGGATTGGTTTGTTTAATACACAGTATTATCCATAAAGACACCATGTAAGTCTCCTCATTGGTCATGTGACCTAGCAATAGGAAAAGCTTGAGGCCTCCTTACCTATAAATGGGAATTCCATATTATTTCATCCTACCTGCTGAAATACATGCCTTTTTTCCCCAGTAACTAAGCCCTCATCCAGTCTCATTTATTCATTCAGTAGATCTTCATAGAGTTCCTGCCTTATACCATTCTCTTCTATTGATAATTTCTTACCACAGAGTATCTTTCTCAGTCTGCACTGAATTAACTCATCCCTAGTTTCCTCTAGAAAAAAAAATTTTGTAGCTTAGACATTTAATTAAAACTGTGACCATTGAACACATTGATGGTTAGTTGATTGGTTGATTTTTTTGTCTCAGAAATTCGACAGAATTTAGAAAGTATAAAAGAATAAATATTTTCTTAATGTTAATTTGTTGCTTTCAGTTTGAGTGTTGAGTTTTGCTGTGTGTAAAGCACTGTGGCAGGCTCTGTGGAAGACAATAAGAAAGATAAAACATGCTGTCTACTGTTAAGGTCTTATAATCTGGTTGGCGAAGGACAGTATATATACAGGTAACTGTGGTACAAGACAGTACGTGATAGATTAGTGCCCAGTTAGAGGTAAGAACAGAGAAAGGATCACCTTCACCCCGGACTGTCAGGGAAGGCTTTGTGGAGGAAGTAATACTCAAAGCTAGATAGAATTTTTGGTAAGCAAAATCTAAGGGATAGAGGCCTGAGCCTTTTACACAGATAGTACTAGAATAGTTTGAGAAATGACTGGTCTTTAGGTCTGTACCAGAAGTTATAAACTGAAATGCCTACCCAAACCTGTCTAAAAGTATCCTGTAAGTTATTCTAATACTTGCTATAGACTCAATTAAAAATATTTATACAACTGTTTTACAGTATTCTCATTGGGTTACATGTGAAAGTGCCCCTCAGGGTGTGCTGTTTGGCCCTGCATTGGTCAACTCCCAGTTTCCAACCACTGATTTGTATGGATTGAAGGCCAGTCCTAGAGAATAGATTGTGGGGGTCTTAGAATATGTGCCTAAGACTCTTTTTTACCTAAACCAACTACTGTATCAAAAAGGAGTTTTAGCTTCATAGTTAAATTATTGAATGAAATTAGCTTTGGAATTCAGTATATTTTCATGCTTAGTCTGACTACACTTTTGAATTAATTATGTAATATGAAGATCAGTTGAAAGCCCTGATTGTTTCTGAAGGATTTGTAATGACCTTTGTACAAAACCATTTAAATTCTAACCATTATGATCTGGCCTGATTTCTTGATGTAGTTTTCTGCTTCCTTAGTGTTTAAGTATTACACTTCACTCCATGAAGCCAAAATTACAATTGGCTTTATAAACCTGCAGCACAGTATTTACAAATTGTCTTCAAGTTATTTATCCCTTTAGTGGCTTAGAACTTTAGAGACGTGTGTGTGTGTGTGTGTGTGTGTGTGTGTGTGTGTGTGTGTGTGTGTGTGTGATTTAGGCATCTCAGGTAGCATTTCTAAGCCATTTTTACCAAAGATGAAACATGTATGGTTGAACAATTTGAAAAAGCACTAACATTGTACTCAGTAACCATCTTCTGGCAAAATTCACTGAGTGTTCAGGATGGCTAAGCGCAGACTCATGAAATAGTCATTGTTTTCTTACTTTCACCAATCCTAATGCTCTAAGGACTCTTTGAGAGAGCACACAATAATTTCTCAGGCCTTAATTTCACAGTCATTAGGATAACAGCTCCTAGATAGCTAGCAAGGATATTTAGTCTTTGGGGTGTAGAAATTTTAACAGTAAATCAGAAGAATATTCTCTTCTAGGATTCTGGATCCATTGTAGCCTTTTTAAGCATGATTATTTGTAATTATAGATGTTCCAGACTTGGGATTTGACATTGATGAATTTGATGTTGACTTGATGTTGATGAATTTCATGTTTTTAAATTAGTTGAACTTGGCATATTGAATTTTGAAGAAATACAAATAAAAATGTAATTTAGTTTACTACTTAAATACTGATCAACTTCTAATAGTAATACTTTACTTTCTTGTACAGTATTGGTTATTGTATAAGTCAGTTAAACTAGATTTCTAGCCCAATGAAGAAATTCAAATAGAAACTAAAAAGGTACCTAGTATTTACAGCTCTCTAAAGCTGCTGGATCATGTCTTCTAGATTGAAGAGAGAGATACCACATTTAAAAGACAAGTCAGAATTTTGTGACACTTTTATTTTATAAAATGCCTGAAATTAATTTCAAGCATAGAATCTTTATTGACAGTTGTTTTTGTCAAAGGATAGTTTCTTAATTCTTAACAGGTTATTATGTAAAATATACTAACATGAATTAGTATTTTTAAAGAAGGGCAGCATAAGTACTCTATTATAATTTTCAACCTTTGAAATTACATACACACTTTGATCAATTATAAGAAGTCTTTTCCTGTTTAAAGAGGTCCTAACAGACTCAATTGCTTATACTTAATTCAACCTGTTTTCATCTTAAATTCATCTTATATTTATACTGCATATGTTCTATATGAAACAAGTTGTATTTTTGTTATAAAAGGTGGTTATATAAAAATATTAGATAAAATTTGGGGGTTATATTGTCATCTACATGTGTTTTATATTTGGTTCTCAATAAAGAATGAGGTAAATACTAAAGGGTTTTTATGTGTCTATTTGTAGCTAGTCAGTTACTGTTTTAGTACAGATCTCTCACATAAATGAGTTTATTAATATTGGCTCAGTGTTTAATTCACAGTTCATGTAACACTTAGTGGTATTTTTAATTCTTGTTTAGCTTTGAAAAGATATATTGTTTTTGTATTATCATTAAAAATGTGATGTTTTTAAAATATGAAAAGTAAAGAGCTTATTTTTTATTTATAGAATATTATTTAAAGACAAAGATCGGAATTGGGATGAAATAGAAAGCAAGTTAAGAGCTGAAAGTGAAGTCCCTATTGTGAAAACCTCAAGCATGGTATGGTAATTTTTCTTGAATATTAAACCATTTTTTAAAAGGCTTTATGTTCAAGGAATGATACGCTGATTTTTAAACTGTTCATTGATTTCATTTATAAAAGAAGATATAAGAGCACAAATTTGGGAAACTTTATGCTTTCACTTGTCTGTCACAGGGTTTTAAAGTGTTGACTGCTTCAAAGTTTTAGAGAGTGTGGGGGAACCTTTTATGTTTCTCACTATTAATATACTCTTGTTCTTATAATAATTATATGTTATAAATAAGCAATTTTGAAATAAGAGCGAACTCAAATATAAGTTGACATGAGTTATTTCTGTTTACTTAACAGATTGCTTGTCTCCTCCAGAATTTGTACAGATTTTTATTATTCAGGAAATCATCCTAAAATTGAGGTTTCAGTTTGTACATTTTCCATAGAAAATCCTTAAGCGCTTTTTACAGTTGTTGTAAGATTGATTAATATATCTTTGCATATACAGTATTATTATCTAACTTTTCATCTTCTATTACTATCTCACTGAAAAGAATTCAGTATTAAAGATTTTAAAATTCAAGTCTTTTTACTGAATATCATAATTATTTTATATCATGTTGCTACAGATTGGGGCCATGTCAGTAATATTAAGGATATCAAATAAAATTAGTATAAGGTTCATTGCATATCAAATAAAAATGTTTTAATTAAAGTAAGCTAATTCTTGTCATTGCTTTCCCTACAGGAGATTTCTTCTATCTTACAGGAGCTAAAAAGAGTTGAAAAGCAGCTACAAGGTAAACTTACTACTGATTAAGTATAAAGAGCTAACAGTTTTAGAACAAGTACATCCTAAGTGGTATTTCTAAAATACTGTTAATTATTTGAACACTATTTGATTAAGTGTAAGGATGTGTGAATAAAGATATAAAGTTCTACGTATTCAAATTACTCATAAAAAGAAAGCATAAATAATTAAAAATATAATTCATAGTATTATATAGTATCTATTATTTGTATCTATATAGTAGATAAATATAGATTGTATATGTATACTATATAGTATCTTATTATTTATATATATATTTATAAATTATAGTATATGAAAAATATGTAAAATAATATATTAAAATATATTTTCAGCTGCGTATATGCAGCTGAAAATGCTTGTTGACAATTAGCACTGTTTACTTGATTTGATAATTCTTAAATTATATTTGTGGTACAACACATATGAACTAATAATGGTTTTATTAAGTCATAATAATCATTTGGATGTACCACAAGAAGTGAGTGCACATTGGACACAGGGACCAGAAGAGGGAGTAGAGAAGAAAAAGAGACTGTTGGCCTCCTAGACTTTAACAGGGACGTTGTTTTTGGTGTGTCTCAGATCTTTAATTATGCACTTATGCCTATGTGTATTTTGACCTAGAAGTTCCCAGTGGTAAAACAGGCAGATTCCAAAGTCAGTTGCTAATTTTACTCAGTATTTGTTTGAATTATCGTAGGCATGGTGTGTTGGTCCTGGCTAAGTGGTTCTGAGTCTTTTCTCAGCCTCAGCACACCTAAGCGTATACCCTTACAAGGCAAAGTGGCTTGTTTACATGATTATTAGCTGGCAGGAGGGAGTATGCTTTTAAAAGGACTTCTTAAATAATTCTTCTATCTGTGATGCTTCTTTTCCTCAACTCCCACTCTACCCTATACCATGTTGAAAATCACTGCTGAAGACTTTCCCTTGTCCACTCAAGGATCTTTAGGATTGAAAGCTGGTCTTTATCTGGTCCTTGCCATGGAGAATGCAAGGTCTGTTTGGCCTGCTGGGGTTGCCATGGAATATGAATATCTAGGCTGTGAAGGATATTTATGGCTCAGTGGTCCATAAATACATATTTGTGCATGGCAGATACCCTAGCATCCTCACCAGGATGAATGAGAACATGCTATGGTAGCTTCAGAGTGTGCTATTTGCCTCAACTTTCATTTTACTCTGAACCCCATCTTAGCAACTAATCCCAATTATCTGAGTAATAGATAAAGCCAGGAGTAGTTTCTTTCAGTCCTAACCAGTATTTTCATCATCTTCTTATAATGATTAAAGCATATTTCAAAGAGACCTTTCCTGAATTCCACATCTCCAAATCATAGTCTTCCAGCAGGTTCAGATGCCTATAAGTAGCCTACTCAAGGGACCATAGAAAGCTTTCAGGTTTGTATAATCTACGCTATAGATGAGCCCCAGAATTACTGAAGGTGGGGTTTTAAATCCAGAATTGGAAGGATTAACCAAATTAAAGCTCATATAAGCATTAGTAATTGAAATATCCAAATCATAAGCAATATTCATATCCAAATTTAGCTGCATCTATAGTCATGTCTTTTTCCCTCTATTCCTTTCCTTTCTTTCAGCTATCAATGCTATGATTGACCCGGATGGAACTTTGGAGGCTCTGAACAACATGGGATTTCCCAGTGCTATCTTGCCGTCTCCACCAAAACAGAAGTCCAGTCCTGTGAATGACCACAGCAGCCCGGGTCAGACACCGACACTTTGCCAGCCAGAAGCTAGGGTTCTTCATCCTGCTGCTGGTGCGGTCTCAGCTGAATTTGAGAATGCCGAGTCTGAGGCTGATTTCAGTATACATTTCAATAGGTTCAACCCCGATGGGGAAGAGGAGGACGTTACAGTACAGGAATGACTTTCTCTTGCTTGTTAAAATAATTACCTGTGGAATGACTAGAATTATTGGAAACAGCGTAGTGTTGACTTTTAGAGAAAATAAGACAGCTTGGTCAACTGCAATCTTGTTATCTCTGTCTTCTTAATTTTATTTATTTATTTTTTATCTATAACATGGAGCCATAGTAATCCTTTTGAACTATTGAGATGACCATTTGATGCACAAAGAGGAAAAATTAGATTGTGAAACTTTCACATTTTGTGGTTTTTATGATTTTCAAATTGAATTAGATAATTGCATCCTTTCCCTTCATAGATCTTTGTTTTTGTTTTTTTTTTCTTTAAGCCATGCTGTGACCTACAAGCAAACTAAATACCCAACCTTTCTGACCCCCCATGTCTCCTGTGCCAAGCTGCTCCCTGAAATGGACTTGCTCTTCGTCTGTACAGATTTGTTAAACACTTATATTTGCTTCTTAATAATAGGATTTATATTAGTATTCATTACCATTGGATACAATGACATATTGCTCTCCACAGTCAAACTGACCTTTCAGAACAGTCCTCCTTGTGTTCTAAAATTTTCCAACATATATGTGATTTATATAACTTTGTTGCTGCGTAAATTGTCTTAGGGTTTATGGAAATGAACTATTATGTTTGCACTAAGATTTGCTGGGAGTGGTAGGTGGACATATCTATATATCAATAAGGACTAACCATCGTTTTTTGTATATAGGAGATTGATAATTGTATTTGTTTTAACCCCACAGTGTTTTACTCCACTTTCAAAAAGATCAATTTGGCACTTTTTTCCCTTTTTTTTTTTTTTTTTTTAGTGAAAGTAAGATTTTGTCTCATTTTAGGGCAAATGATAAGTAGAAGGATTAAACTAGACAGATAGGTTATAGGTGGAGTCTATTTTTAAAACTAAGAACATGTATACAGGTCCTGTGTTACCAAGTTTATATGTGACAGTTGAAAAAATTTTTCCCTTGAAATGATCATGAGATTAAAATTTGGGGCATTAGGAAACTTGGAGAACTAGTAGTCATAAGATTAGTAGATAGTTTCACTCCCAAGCAATGAATTGCTTCTGTGTGTTTCCCTGTAGGACCCAATAGTAAATCCTGTCTCAGTCGTATACATTTATAAGGACCCTACAAGATGACGACCAAGGCTTTGTGCCTATGCTAAACAGGAAGCTTATGAAAAGTATCTTCTATTAACTTGTTTTTTCTCTTTTCAGTAAGTTCACATTTGGATAAGTTTCAAAAGAAAGTAATTATCTTTATGTTTCCAGAACACTATAATTTTGGGTAATTCTTAATTCAGTTAAATATTATTAGTAGACCTGGATTTTTGAAACCCGTGATCCCTTCAGTTTATAAAGGTTAAAGCTGCAACTTTTGCAACTTTCATGAAATAGTCTTTAATATTTCAGCAATAATCCTGTGCTACATTTGTTTTAAGAAAGTAACTCTGTTCAATTCAAATGTTTACAGGATTTTTAAAAATCCTGTACTGTTGGGCCAGTTAATAAAGATGCAAAAAAAAAAAAACCACCTGTTTTTAGAGACATAGAAACAAAAGTCTGTTGTATAATGGATCTCATTATTTTTCTTTAAATTAAAAAAAAAAGAGCAAATGAACTGTTCTCCTTGTAAAGCTAAATTCCCCATTCTGTCTAATAAAGGAAGACTGAAAAAAATGGTTTTAAAGAGCATGAATGGAAAGATACAGTTGCTTTGAAGGAATAAATGAAATGTTAAAACAGGGTTGATCCATTTGAAGAAAGAGTAGAAAAAATTAATCACCACTGTTTCATCTTTGTTTAATGTTTGGGTACTGATAATATCAATATGGAAGTCGAAGGTAAGGAGTTGTTCAGGAAAATACTAGCATCTGTTCTACTTACATTATCATTTAAGTGTTTACACAGTTTTGTTCAATTACAAACATTTGGCCTTTTACTATGTTATTTTTATTTTGTATGAATACATTATTCTCCTTATTTATTTTTGTTACCTTTATTACTTATGTTATTTTGTTATGCATTTACAACTCCATTTTTAAATAAAGTGTTTCTGGAACTTTATGCAATTGATTGTACATTTTATTCTATCATCTGAATTGGTAATACTTCATCAGTTTATCAAATAACTCTGTATCATTTTCCAAGGTTAAGCAAAAAAAAGTTCTTCAGTTTACTGAATATGTGATAACTGTAAAATTCATACTCTTTTGAGCAAAAGAAGAAAATATTTTCTTAGCAAATTATAGTAAATACAGTTCTCTTTAGCTTAATAATCTCGTATATAGAGATAGATATTTATATATGTATTCGATTCCTGGGTCAGGAAGATCCCCTGGGAAAGGGAATGGCAACTCCAGTATTCTTGCCTGGAGAATTCCATCGACAGAGAAGCCCGGTCGACTCTTTGAGACCCCATGGACTGTAGCCCAGGGTGCCCCATGAGTGACACTAGCGGTAAAGAACGTGTCTGCCAACACAGGAGACATGAGGCATGAGTTTGATATCTGGGTCAGAAAGATCCCCTGGAGGAGGGCATGACAGTCCCATGGACAGAGGAGTCTGATGGGCTAAAGTCCATAGGGTCACAAAGAGTCCGACATGACTGAAGCAACTTAGCACACATGCACACATAGATATTTATACACACACAGCCTTTCTTTGTTGCTGGCATGGAATCATCAGGAAGCTTTATAACTGATATATTTGGGGAACAAAGAAGAAATTTAAAATACATCTTAAATTTAAGAACTATCCATTTGGACTCATTTGTACACAAGAGTCTTAAATATCTCCCTGTTCCTGTTACTCTGTTTTCTCAACTTTTTTAGGCTTTCCATAATCTGGCTCTTTCCTTATGTGTCTGTGTACAGCTGATACAGACTCTCCACCCTGAGACAGTCTGGGGCTTCTCATCACTCTGTACTTGCTGCTCCCTCCCCTTCCTTCCTGCTTACTCACATTCCTTCCATTCTTCAGAGTTCCACTGAACTCTTCATAAAGCTTCCCTCACTTGACTGGGCCGTAGTAAAGGGTTGTGTCGTAGTTACATTTTCCCCTTCCCTTCTCCCACTATATACACATAATTTTCTTCCTTCTAAATTAATAATCTTTATTTCCTGGATAAACTGCACTTTAAAATGTCTGTGTGTTTTGCTTCCTTTGTCTGTCTCTGATTTTGCTTGTCATCTATGTCTCTGCCTGACAGGATCCTAACTTTGGAAAGGAAAAGAGAAGCTTAGGATCCAGACCCTTTCCTCACTAGCTAAAAATGTGTTTCTCTGTCTTCTGATCTGCAGGAGGAAAGCATTTTAATATCCAAGAAATCTCTTCCAATCCAAGTGGTCTGTGACTTCAAAATAATTATCCATCCTGTTTTTCTTCAGAGAAATACCCCAGGTCATATTTATTCAACAAGTGTGTAGTAGGCACTGAGGTTATTGTAGGTAAACATAAATGATTGCCTTCACAGACCTATTCTGGATTAGGGAAACAGATAATAGAAACTAAAAATTAGTTAAGTTGATGATATCAGATGGAGTAATCACATTTTCCTTTACCCTCCCAGTGGATTATTTGTATTGCTCTCTCCCTAGTTTCTTAAATGTGCATACTGCTCAACAAATGATTCAGATAAATACTGTTAATTTGGGTTTTGGGGAAGGAACATTTTGTGATCTGACTTTCATCCTCCATGTTTTTCCTCAATTTCCCTCTTTGCTGTAGTAAGGTCCATATTCTCTCTCTCTTTTACTGAAGTATATTTGATTTTCAATGTTGTGTTACTTTTCAGGTGTACAGCAAAGTGAATCAGTTATACATATGCCCACTCTTTTTTTAAGATTCTTTTCCCATATAGGCCATGACAGAGTATGGAATAGAGTTCCCTGTGGTATATAGTAGGTTCTTCTCAGGTACCTATTTTATATACAGAAATGTGTCTGTCATCCCCAACCTCCCAATTTATCTGTCCCCCTCCTTATCCGCTAGTAACCGTAACTTTGTTCTCTACATCTGTGACTCTGCTTCTGTTTTGTGAATTAAGTTCTTTTGTACCCTTTTTTTGGATTCTACATACAAGTGATATCGTATGATATTTTCTTTCTGTGTCTGATTTCGCTCAATATGACCATCTCTGGGTCCATCAGTGTTGCTGCAAATGGCATTATTTTGTTCTTTTTTTATGGCTGAGTAGTATTTCGTTGTCTGTATGTATATCTTTATCCATTCCTCTTGTCGATGGACGTTTAGTTTGCTTCCATGTTCTGACTGTTGTAAATAATGCGGCAGTGAACATTGGGATGCGTGTATCTTTCTGAATTATCTTTTTTTCCAGGCATATGCCTACTAGTGGGATTGCTGAGTCATATCATATGGTAGTTCTGTTTTTAGTTTTTTAAGGAACCTCTGTACTGTTCTGCATAGAGGCTGTACCAATTTACGTTCTCACCAACAGTGAAAGGGGGGTTCTCTTTTCTCCATATCCCCTCCAGCATTTATTGTTTGTAGATTTTTTTCTTGAACTGTGTGACTCCACAAAAACCAGAAGGCACTAGAAAACAGCCAAGCCATCCTCATGGTACCCTGCGGGAAGGCATGTCAGCTTAGATACATGATGGACTGTAATTCCACCACCTAAGACTCCACACAGTGAGAGGAACAGCCGTGAAATGTTTGGATACTTTTTGATGATGGCATTCTGACCAATGTGAGGTGATAGCTCATTTGATTTATAATTTTCTAATAGTAATGTGGAGTATCTTTTCATGTGATTTTAGGCATCAGTATGTCATCTTTGGAGAAATATCTGTCTAGATGTTCCACCCATTGTTTGATTGGGTTGTTTTTTGTTTATATTGAGCTGCATGAGCTGTTTGCATATTTTGGAGATTAATCCTTTGTCAGTTGCTTCATTTGCAAATATTTTCTCCCATTTTGAGGGTGGTTTTTTTTGTTATGGTTTCCTTTGCTGTGCAAAATCTTTTATGTTTAATTAGAAACCCATTTATTTTGTTTTTTATTTTTATTCTAGGAGTGGATCCAAAAAAAAAGATCTTGCTGCAGTTTATGTTAGAGTGTTCTAACCATGTTTTCCTCTGAAGAGTTTTATAGAGGATCTATGAAAATGTATCTGATCTTACATTTAGGTCTTTAGTCCATTTTGAGTTTATTTTTCCTCATGGTGTTGAAGAGTGTTCTAATTTCATTCTTTTACATGTAGCTGTCCAGTTTTTCATAGAAGAAACTATCTTTTCTCCATTGTATATTTATACCCCCTTTGTCACAGATTAATTGACCATAGGTGAATGGGTTTATCTCTGGGCTTTCTATACAGTTCCACTGATCTATATATATTTCTGATTTTGTGCCAGTATCATACTGTTTTAATGACTGTAGCTCTGTAGTATAGTCTGAAGTCAGGGAGCATATTTCCCCCAGCTCTTTTTTTATTTCTGAAGATTGCTTGGGCTGTTCATGGTCTTTTGTGTTTCCATAAAATTGTAAAATTTTGTTCTAATTCTATGAAAAAATGCCACTGGTAATTTGATAAGGTTTGCATTGAAACTGTAGTTTGCTTTGGGTAGTTTAGTCATTTTCACAATGTTCTTCCAGTCCAGTAACATGGTATATTTCTCCATCTGTTTGTGTCATCTTTTATTTCTTTCATCAGTATCTTACAGTTTTCTGAGTACAGGTCTTTTGTCTCCTTAGGTAGGTTTACTCCTTAGTATTTCATTCTGTTTGTTGCAATGGTAAATGAAGTTGTTTCCATAATTTCTCTTTCTGACCTTTCATTGTTGGTATATAGGAATGCAGGAGATTTCTGTCCAGTAATTTTGTATTCTGCAGCTTTACCAGATTCGTTGACGAGCTCTAGTAGTTTTCTGGTGGCATCATCATACATAGAAAATCCTAAAAATCCTCGCTCCCAGAGGCCCAGAATGTCTTGATTTATGTGGAAGTCACTTTCATTATATCACACAATTTAACACTGGATTTTGGACAGGTGTGAGGCAGCTTCTTCAGTGCTGTGCTTTTGCTGCTGGATCCCAGAGGGACCCCATTAGGCTGATGAATTCTAGCTGAAGTTGCATGCAGGTTCTTGAAGAAATTATTTCAAGGCACTTCCTCACTTTAGAGAAATCCACGTTTGCTTTATTTGGATGTGGGCTGACCAGAACATTGGCAGTCCAGTGAAGGAATATTGGAACTCTCTTGCCCTCAGTTCAGACTTGGTTAACATCTTTCTGGCCTTTCTGTTCCCTACTCCCTCCCTTCTTCCAGGTGTGGTGCGTTAACTTCATACCTCCCTTTTCTTGCATCTTCACCATAAGGAAAAGCACCACGCTGGCCCCACTCAATCTGTCTAGCACATTTCACTACCTGGAACTGATTTCTGTTGAACATTTGGCATTTTTTTTTGGTATCCGTATACACACTAAAATGTTCAACAAGTGTTAATTGATTGTGGTCTTTTTAGAGTTATTACTATACAACTTTATTCCTCTTACTACTACTATGAAGTCTAACCTTAAACTGAAGTATGAAAATTCTTTGAATTTTGAGGCATGGTATAATTAGATCTCAAAATGTTAGACATTATGTAGCTCAACTACCTCATCCATATTTGAAGTTTGAGGCTGAAACAAATAACTTGTGCCGAGTGAGGGATTATTATCTTTCCAGCCGGTATATTAAATACTTAAATGTATTATCTCTTTTAATCCTCAAAAAAAAAAAAAACCTGTAATAAGAAAACTTATTATTCATATGTTAAAGGAACTGAGGCTTCCTGAGGTTAAGAAGTGTATTCAGCAGCCCAATTGGGATTTAATCAAGATTTCTTTAACTTGACAACAGAGGACGAGATGGTTGGATGGCATCACCAACTCAATGAACATGAATCTGAGCAAGCTCCAGGAGATGGTGATGGACAGGGAAGCCTGGTGTGCTGCAGTCCATGTGGTCACAAAGAGTCAGACACAACTGAGTGACTGAACAACAGCAACAACTTTAACTTGAAAATCCAAATTCTTTGTGACCACCCTCTGCTGGCTCTTTACCTAGCAGACAACTTGGACAGCCTGGATAAGCTAGTGCCCTGTTCCTTTTCTTCAATGCTTTGTCTCAGGACAGTGACCACAAGTTTGAGGAGGTCATTGGGTCCCTCCTGTACTTTGGGGTAGAATTCATTGAGCTGGGGAACCTAATAAACTTCTCCAATGGTAACGAGCAATGACCAAATGTTATGAATGTCTTCCTTACCTGGAACACAAATCCCTTGAAAGAATCATGAACTGTCTCCTAGAAATCGGGATATTGATTTCTTCAGGGAGAATGCTATCAGGAACCATGTCAAGTTACGAGACGACTCTTGCTCTACTCTTGGTTTTAAAGATACAAAACCCAGGGCTGTGAATATGGAATTGCTGTCTCTAGTGAGTCCATATCAGACCTGTGACTAAAGAGTTGCCTCAAGCTATTCATTACAATACTTCTAAGCAAGGCAAACTGGAGAGAAAGAAATACCCTTAGAACCAACAGGGAATTACCCTGGAGCTTTATTAGAGACAAAACATGGATGGAGTGCAGCAAGAACTGCTCTTTCCTCCCAGAAAAAGATAACACGGTCTTAACCTTATAATCAATTATAAGAGGGCCTCCTATGCCAACTATGAGGGTAGGGGCTGTTGGATTTTCTCTGAATAAAAGAATTTCTGCCAAATTTGAAATGAAGAAATGAGTAAATGTTTTAATTGTATATATATGCACAAATATATATACACAATACATATATAAAAATTTTAGATCTTATATATTATCTATACATATCTGTGTGTGTGTGGTGTACCAGACATTGCACTGTGTGTGTGGGGGTGGGGTGGGTCACCAGACATTGCACCTTTGGTTAGCCATTTATTTCAATCTTCAAAAATTCTTAATGGAAAAAATTTCAATTTCCTGGAAGACTGTAAAAGGCACCTGGAACAGTTCTTTGCTCAAAAAGATAAAAAGTTTTGGGAAGATGGAATTATGAAGTTGCCTGGGAAATGTCAAGACAGTGGGAAAAAACAGTCATTACATTGTTCAATAAAGTTCTCAGCGAAAATGAAAAGTGTCTCATTTTTACTTAAAACTGAAAGGACTTTTTGGCCAACCCAATAATAAAGTTGACAGAATTAAAACTAGTTGAAGAGATGTAAATGTGGGAAGATGATATAATATTTTTTAGAGTTTTGAATGTTAAACAGTGAGTGAGTGCTGGCTAAAGAGATGGAAATTCTTGAAAGAGTTCAGGCATAGATAGGAGTCTATTCACAAAGATTTCTGGGAGGAAGGTGTGAGCACAGGTCAGAGCTAGTAGGAAGAAATGGTAAAAAGGGTTTTTAGAACTTGGTGGGCATGTGTTTCAGTTTCTGTTCTCGGGACTTCCCTGGTGTTTCAGTGTTGAAGACTCCACGCCCCCAATGCAGGAGGCCCAAGTTTGATCCCTGGTTAGGGAACTATATCCCACATGCTGCAACTAGGAGTTTGTATGCCATAACTAAAGAACCCGTATGCAACAACTAAGATTCAGAGAAGCCAAAAAAAAATAAAACACCAGTTCAGTCGCTCAAGTCGTGTCCGACTCTTTGCGACCCCATGAATCGCAGCACACCAGGCCTCCCTGTCCATCACCAACTCCCGGAGTTCACCCAGACTCACGTCCATCGAGTCAGTGATGCCATCCAGCCATCTCATCCTCTGTCATCCTCTTCTCCTGCCCCCAATCCCTCCCAGCACCAGAGTCTTTTCCAATGAGTCAACTCTTTGCATGAGGTGGCCAAAGTACTGGAGTTTCAGCTTTAGCATCATTCCTTCCAAAGAAATCCCAGGGCTGATCTTCAGAATGAACTGGTTGGATCTCCTTGCAGTCCAAGGGACTCTCAAGAGTCTTCTCCAACACTACAGTTCAAAAGCATCAATTCTTCGGCGCTCAGCCTTCTTCACAGTCCAACTCTCATATCCATACGTGACTACAGGAAAAACCATAGCCTTGACTAGACGAACCTTTGTTGGCAAAGTAATGTCTCTGCTTTTGCATATGCTATCTAGGTTGGTCATAACTTTCCTTCCAAGGAGTAAGCATCTTTTAATTTCATGGCTGCAGTCACCATCTGCAGTGATTTTGGAGCCCCCAAAATTAAAGTCTGACACTGTTTCCACTGTTTTTCCTATGAAGTGATGGGACCAGATGCCATGATCTTCGTTTTCTGAATGTTGAGCTTTAAGCCAGCTTTTCACTCTCCACTTTTCACTTTCATCAAGAGGCTTTTTAGTTTTTCTTTACTTCCTGCCATAAGGGTGGTGTGATCTGCATATCTGAGGTTATTGATATTTCTCCCGGCAATCTTGATTCCAGCTTGTGCTTCTTCTAGTCCAGCGTTTCTCATGATGTACTCTGCATAGAAGTTATTAAGCAGGGTGACAATATACAGCCTTGACATACTCCTTTTCCTATTTGGAACCAGTCTGTTGTTCCATGTCCAGTTTTAACTGTTGCTTCCTGACCTGCATACAGGTTTCTCAAGAGGCAGGTCAGGTGGTCTGGTATTCCCATCTCTTTCAGAATTTTCCACAGTTTATTGTGATCCACACAGTCAAAGGCTTTGGCATAGTCAATAAAGCAGAAATAGATGTTTTTCTGGAACTCTCTTGCTTTTTCCATGATCCAACGGATGTTGGCAATTTGATCTCTGGTTCCTCTGCCTTTTCTAAAACCAGCTTGAACATCAAGAAGTTCACAGTTCACATATTGCTGAAGCCTGGCTTGGAGAATTTTGAGCATTACTAGCGTGTGAGATGAGTGCAATTGTGGGGTAGTTTGAGCATTCTTTGGCATTGCCTTTCTTTGGGATTGGAATGAAAACTGACCTTCTCCAGTCTTGTGGCCACTGCTGAATTTTCCAAATTTGCTGGCATATTGAGTGCAGCACTTTCACAGCATCATCTTTCAGGATTTGAAATAGTTCAACTGGAATTCCATCACCTCCACTAGCTTTGTTCATCGTGATGCTTTCTAAGGCCCACTTGACTTCACATTCCAGGATGTCTGGCTCTAGGTGAGTGATCACACCATCGTGATTACATTGGTCGTGAAGATCTTTTTTGTACAGTTCTGTGTATTCTTGCCATCTGTTCTTAATATCTTCTGCTTCTGTTAGGTCTATACCATTTCTGTCCTTTATCGAGCCCATCTTTGCATGAAATGTTCCCTTGGTATCTCTAATTTTCTTGAAGAGATCTCTAGTCTTTCCCATTCTGTTGTTTTCCTCTATTTCTTTGCATAGATCGCTGAAGAAGGCTTTCTTATCTCTTCTTGCTATTCTTTGGAACTCTGCATTCAGATGTTTATATCTTTCCTTTTCTCCTCTACTCTAGATTTTTAATTTTTGCTTTTATGTATTTGTTACCAATTTTGTACCTTTAAGAACCCAATCTTCAGGACCCATTTTTCACTAGGGAGCGAGATTACTGGCTTGACTGCTCTCTCTCCCTTTGGACTCTCCTTTTTCTCCACCAGGTCGCCCGTGTCTCCTCCCTAACCCCTCTCTACTCTACCCAACTCTGTGAGTTTATGTGTGTTCCAGATGGTGGAGAACACTTAGGGAACTGATTACTGGCTGGATCTGTCTCCCTCCTTGTCATTCCCCCCTTTTATCCCTCTGGCCACCTCTGTCTCCTTCCTCCTTCTTCTCTTCTCTGTATAACTCCGTGAACATCTCTGATTGGTCCAGTTGTGGAGTGCACATAAGGAAGTGACTACTGGCTACCCCACTCTCCACTATTGATTCCACCTCATCTCATTTGGGTCACCTCTAACTCCCTCCTCCCTCTTCTCTTCTCCATGTAACGCTGTGAACCTCTCTGAGTGACCCTCACAGTACAGAAACTTTTCATCTTTAACGTAGATGTATTATCAATTGCTGTATAGAAGGAGAAGTTTTGAAACTACTGTAAAAATAAGACCGATAACTGGAAGCAGGAGGCTTAAGTCCAAACTCTGACTCCAGGGAACTCCTGACTCCAAGAAACATTAATTGACAGGAGCTCATCAAATGCCTCCATACCGACACTGAAACCAAGCACCACACAAGGGCCAACAAGTTCCAGGGCAAGACATACCAAGCAAATTCTCCAACAACAAAGGAGCACAGCCCTGAGCTTCAAGATACAAGCTGCCCAAAGTCACCCCAAAACCATAGACATCTCATAACTCATTACTGGACATTTCATTGCACTCCAGAGAGAAGAAATACAGCTCCACCCACCAGAACACCGACACAAGCTTCCCTAACCAGGAAACCTTGACAAGCCACCTGTACAAACCCACACACAGCAGCGGAAAAAGCCACAATAAAGAGAACTCCACAAACTGCCAGAATATAGAAAGGACACCCCAAAATCAGCAATTTAAACAAGATGAAGAGACAGAGGAATACCCAGCAGATAAAGGAACAGGATAAATGCCCACCAAACCAAACAAAAGAGGAAGAGATAGGGAATCTACCTGATAAAGAATTCTGAATAATGATAGTGAAATTGATCCAAAATCTTGAAATTAAAATGGAATCACAGATAAATAGCGTGGAGACAAGGATTGAGAAGATGCAAGAAAGGTTTAACAAGGATCTAGAAGAAATAAAAAGAGTCAATATATAATGAATAATGCAATAAATGAAATTAAAAACACTCTGGAGGCAACAAATAGTAGAATAACAGAGGCAGAAGATAGGATTAGTGAATTAGAAGAGAGAATGGTAGAAATAAATGAATCAGAGAGGATAAAAGAAAAACGAATTAAAAGAAATGAGGATAATCTCAGAGACCTCCAGGACAATATTAAACACTACAACATTCGAATCATAGGGGTTCCAGAAGAAGAAGACAAAAAGAAAGACCATGAGAAAATACTTGAGGAGCTAATAGTTGAAAACTTCCCTAAAATGGGGAAGGAAATAATCACCCAAGTCCAAGAAACCAAGAGAGTCCCAAACAGGATAAACCCAAGGTGAAACACCCCAAGACACATATTAATCAAATTAACAAAGATCAAACACAAAGAACAAATATTAAAAGCAGCAAGGGAAAAACAACAAATAACACACAAGGGAATTCCCATAAGGATAACAGCTGATCTTTCAATAGAAGCTCTTCAAGCCAGGAGGGAATGGCCAGACATACTTAAAATGATGAAAGAAAATAACCTACAGCCCAGATTATTGTACCCAGCAAGGATTTCATTCAAGTATGAAGGAGAAATCAAAAGCTTTTCAGACAAGCAAAAGCTGAGAGAATTCTGCACCACCAAACCAGCTCTCCAACAAATACTAAAGGATATTCTCTAGACAGGAAACACAAAAACGGTGTATAAGTTCAAACCCAAAACAATAAAGTAAATGGCAACGGGATCATACTTATCAGTAATTACCTTAAACGTAAATGGGTTGAATGCCCCAACCAAAAGACAAAGACTGGCTGAATGGATACAAAAACAAGTCTCCTTTGCTTTTCGCTTCTCTTCTTTTCACAGCTATTTGTAAGGCCTCCCCAGACAGCCATTTTGCTTTTTTGCATTTCTTTTCCACGGGGATGGTCTTGATCCCTGTCTCCTGTACAATGTCACGAACCTCATTCCATAGTTCATTAGGCACTCCATCTATCAGATCTAGTCCCTTAAATCTATCTCTCACTTCCACTGTATAATCATAAGGGATTTGATTTAGTTCATACCTGAATGGTCTAGTGGTTTTCCCTACTTTCTTCAATTTAAGTCTGAATTTGGCAATAACGAGTTCATGATCTGAGCCACAGTCAGCTCCTGGTCTTGTTTTTGCTGACTGTATAGAGCTTCTCCATCTTTGGCTGCAAAGAACATAATCAATCTGATTTCGGTGTTGACCATCTGGTGATGTCCATGCGTAGAGTCTTCTCTTGTGTTGTTGGAAGAGGGTGTTTGTTATGACCAGTGCATTTTCTTGGCAAAACTCTATTCGTCTTTGCCCTGCTTCATTCCGTATTCCAAGGCCAAATTTGCCTGTTACTCCAGGTGCTTCTTGACTTCCTACTTTTGCATTCCAGTCCCCTATAAGGAAAAGGACATCTTTTTGTGTGTTAGTTCTAAAAGGTCTTATAAGTCTTCATAGAATCGTTCAACTTCAGCTTCTTCAGCGTTACTGGTTGGGGCATAGACTTGGATTACTGTGATATTGAATGGTTTGCCTTGGAAACGAACAGATCATTCTGTCGTTTTTGAGATTGCATCCAAGTACTACATTTCGGACTCTTTTGTTGACCATGATGGCTACTCCATTTCTTCTGAGGGATTCCTGCCCACAGTAGTAGATAAAATGGTCATCTGAGTTAAATTCACCCATTCCAGTCCATTTTAGTTCTCTGATTCCTAGAATGTTGACATTCACTCTTGCCATCTCTTGTTTGACCACTTCCAATTTGCCTTGATGCATGGACCTGACATTCCAGGTTCCTATGCAATATTGCTCTTTACAGCATCGGACCTTGCTTCTATCACCAGTCACATCCACAGCTGGGTATTGTTTTTGCTTTGGCTCCATCCCTTCATTCTTTCTGGAGTTATTTCTCCACTGATCTCCAGTAGCATATTGGGCACCTACTGACTTGGAGAGTTCCTCTTTCAGTATCCTATCATTTTGCCTTTTCATACTGTTCATGGTGTTCTCAAGGCAAGAATACTGAAATGATTTGCCATTCCCTTCTCCAGTGGACCACATTCTGTCAGATCTCTCCACCATGACCCGCCCATCTTGGGTTACCCCACGGGCATGGCTTAGTTTCATTGAGTTAGACAAGGCTGTGGTCCTAGTGTGATTAGATTGACTAGTTTTCTGTGATTATGATTTCAGTGTGTCTGCCCTCTGATGCCCTCTTGCAACACCTACCGTCTTACTTGGGTTTCTCTTACCTTGGACTTGGGGTATTTCTTCATGGCTGCTCCAGCAAATCGCAGCCGCTGCTCCTTACCTTGGATGAGGGGTATCTCCTCACCACCAGCCTTCCTGGCCTTCAACATGGGATAGCTCCTCTAGGCCCTCCTGCTCCCATGCAGCCACGGCTCCTTGGACGTGGGGTTGGTCCTCTCTGCCGCCGCCCCTGGCCTCGGGCATGGGGGCATGGGGTAGCTCCTCCCGGCCGCCGCCCCAACCTTGGGTGCGGGGTAGCTCCTCTCAGCCGCGCTTAGTGGGCCGGTGGCAGCCGCCAGTTACTACATATGGAATCTTAAGCAAGTTGGGTAGTCTCTGAGATTCAGTTTTTCATTCCTGTAAGGTGCAGCTAGTAACACCCAGTTCATAGGGCTAATGAATAAAGTAAATTATAATGTACATAAAACCTTAACACACTTACTAGTACATGTTATGCTCTCTGTATTATTCAGGTAGAAACATCTCCAAAGCAGATACAAGCAAGAGAAGGACTGAGTAGTGAGTAGGACTAAGAATTTTATGACAACTTACAATCAACAATGCCTAGGTGATCATTAGTAATCTTTGATAGAACAATAAAGTGAAAATAGTAAAGTTATAATAGTTCCTTTTTTAAACTGAAACTATTTCAGATACATTGTGTAAGTCAGGCCACATTGCTTCAGGTTCAACTGTATTGCGTGGTGGTGAAGAAATGGAGGCAGAAAGTTTAAAAAATGGAAAGAGTTGGAATATTTTACTTGGAGAGGAAATATGGCTCTTCACTTTTTAAAATTCCAAACAACTAACACAGTAGTAAGAATACCTCAAAGGCTCAGATAATGTTTGTCTTAACTAAAACAAAAACACATGTTATGATCATGTGGATTATAACATTTTTTAACAAATTTTTAAGACTCCAGACACACCCTGGGTATCAGGCCTTTGCATCACTGTTTCTTCATCTGAGACCATTCTTCCCCAGTTATCATGCTTTGGTGCATTACTTCATTGCATTCAGCTCAGATTTCAGTTCCTCAGATAGACCTTCTCTGAACACCCTCTGAAATAGCCACTCATGCCCTATTACTTTTTAGGGATTGACATTAACATTCTTCATAGTATTTATCATCCCCTGACATGCACTTATTTATTTACTTACTAATATATTGTCTGGGCTTCCCTGGTGTCTTGGTAAATAATCCACCTGCAATGTGGGAGACCAGGATTTGATCCCTGGGTTGGAAAGATGCCCTGGAGGAGGACAAGGCAACCCACTCCAGTATTCTTGCCTGGAGAATCCCATGGACAGAGGAGCCTGGGGGGCTACAGTCCATGGGGTCACAAAGAGTCAGATACGACTGAGAGACTAAGCATAACACAGTATATTGTCTATAACCGCTCCCTCAACTAAAATGCACTCTCCAAGAGAACACAATTTTTGTTTAATTCACTGTTGTGCGTCTAGTGCCTGTAACAGTAATTAGTGCATTGGCAGTTAATAAGTGAGCACACAGAGAGATGAATGAATGAACTGAGTGTTTGTCTTTCTGAGTAGCTGAAGGAGAAAGTGTTATTTTCCTCTCATGATCGTTGCTGCTGCTGCTGCTAAGTCACTTCAGTCGTGTCCGACTCTGTGCGACCCCATAGACGGCAGCCCACCAGGCTCTTCTGTCCATGGGATTCTCCAGGCAAGAACACTGGAGTGGGTTACCATTTCCTCCTCCAATGCATGAAAGTGAAAAGTCAAAGTGAAGTCACTCAGTCATGTCCGACTCTTAGCAACCCCATGGACTGCAGCCTACCAGGCTCCTCTGTCCATGGGATTTTCCACGCAAGAGTACTGGAGTGGGGTGCCATTGCCTTCTCGTTACTGATCCATTAAAAAAAAACAAACTTTGTATTATTTTGGAAGAGTTTTAGAATTATTTTAAAAGGTACAAAGACAGTACAGAGAATTCTTACCCTCCTCACTTAGTTTTCTCTGTTGTTAGCATAACGAAGTTTCAGACTTTACTTGGATTTCACCAGCTTTTCCATTCATGACTTCTTTCTGGATTGTTCCAGAAAGCAATCCTGACTGACATTGCATTTAGTCACAGCCTCTTAGCTGGCTCAGGTCTTCAGCAGTGCCTTGGTCTTTGCTTCTTTTTCATGACCTTGACAGTTTCTGTGCTGATCCATTTTTGAAAGTGTTGACAGAACTTCTACTCTCCATCAAACTATCCCTCTCTTGCCTCTCTACAATTGACTTGGTTTTAGTGAAAGTTTGGGCTCCTGCCACGGATGGCCTATTTTCATCTGTCGTGTGCAGCCTTATTTCACATATTGATGAGCATTCTATAAAGAACGCTTGTGAAAATTTATGTCAGCACAGAAAATACATATTTTATATAATAGTGGATTCTTTCTGTATTAGAAAGCTTTGCTTGATATTTATGAGAAAGTCTACTAATAGCCTTCTTCCTTTTAAATCCCATTTAGTCAATGCTTCTCCTCACTTTTCCTGTAAAGGGGATACATTTCTCAAGGAATAGCATGAGGTTTAAAATTAAGGTAGTTTTTCTTTAACCTGTGGGAAAAATTTTGACTTTTTGTAAAATTTTACCTGACAGGACAAGAAAAAAAATGTGTGTTTTTAGTCACATGTATGAATGTAGTAAATATGTTAAGTATCCTAAAACAGCAACATAGGATAATGACAACTTTGACTCACAGGTTATTTACATGAGTGTGGATTCACTGCTACAATGCTCAAAACAGAAGGAGGAAACCTGTGATTTTTTTTCTAATAAATGTACTAAATTTTCCCAACAGACCCTTGCACGGTCATGTGTATGTTACAGATTTATTCCCTGTATTGTACTTATATGTTTATTTGATTCTCTTCCTGACTGGGATGTGAGTTTTGCAAGGGCAGAGATTGTGAATAATTTATACACCAGCTTAACATAAGGGCTGGCCTATAATTGGCCCTCAAATACATGGGAAAGCCCTTATAAGTTAATGACTTTATTTAAATTACAAAATTCAAGACACATCCATCCTAATTCTTTTGTTTCTGTATTCTTGAAAAGGTTTGAAATGTTTTTATTTTCAAGAAGTAATAAGTTCATGTAAGAAACACAGGTCCAATCAGAATCACTTTTACTCATGTCTGTTAATTCTCACCTTGGTCCCAGGAGTTTAACAACATTAGGTGCCATGAGACTTCCAGTCTGGCTTCAGAGATGGTTACTAAACTGATGATCAACTCCCACCTGATCAGACCATTAGCTGTGTCAGACCACTGTCTCTCCTCCTCTTCTGCATTTTCTACTATGGAAAAGTAAAAACCACAGAGGGCACACTTGAGACCCCCAGAAATATGCCTGATGGATCCCTGGGGTCTTCTGTCATAGTTTTTAATGTTTGTGAAAATGCCAAATAATATAAATATTTTATTGCCCTAAAAATTGCACTGTATTTGTCTGCACTTCTAGGCTGGCATAGAAAGGTAAAAAGTGTTACTGCTTATTAAACAACTCCCACATAGGATAGTTATGGTGATTACTAGCCCTTGTTATAAATGAGAAAATGAGAATCAGAGACAGGAGTGACTTCACCAATGTCACTCAGTTTGAAGTGGTAGAGCCATGGTTTGAGCACAAACTTTAAACCAAAATAGACCTTAAAATAAAGATGACAAGAGATAAGGAAGGACACTACATAATGATCAAGGGATCAATCCAAGAGGAAGACATAACAATTGTAAATATCTATGCACCCAACATAGGAGCACCTCAATACATAAGACAAACACTGACAGATATAAAAGAAGAAATTGACAGTAACACAATAAAAGCAGGAGACATTAACACCCCACTCACACCAATGGACAGATCATCAAAACAAAATTAATAAGAAAGAACAAGTCTTAAATGATACATTAGATGAGATGGATCTCATTGATATCTTCAGGACATTCCATCCAAATGCAGAAGAATACACTTTCTTCTCAAGTGCACATGGAACATTCTCCAGGATAGACCACATCTTGGGTCACAAATCAAAACTCAGTAAATTTGAGAAAATTGAAATCATATCAAGCATCTTCCCTGACCACAACACTATGAGACGGGATATCAGTTACAAGAAAAATACTGTAAGAAACACAAACACAAGGAGATTAAACAACACATTTCTAAATAACCAACAGGTTACTGAAGAAATCAAAAGGGAAATAAAAAAATTTCCAGAAACAAATGACAATGAAAACACGACAACTCAAAACCTGTGGGATGCAGCAAAAGCAGTTCTAAGAGGGAAGTATATAGCAATTCAATCCTTTTTCAAGAAACAAGAAAAACATCAAATAGACAACCTAACTTTACACCTAAAACAATTGGAAAAAGAAGAACAAAAAACTCCCAAAATTAATAGAAGGAAATAAATCATAAAGATCCAATCAGAAATAAATGAAAAATGAAAGAAACAATAGTAAAGATTAATAAGACTAAAAACTGGTTCTTTGAGAAGATAAAATTGACAAACCTTTATCCAAACTCATCAAGAAAAAGAGAAGAATCAAATCAACAAAATTAGAAATAAAAGAGAGGTTACAACAGACAATGCAGAAATACAAAGAATTATAAGAGACTATTATGAACAACTATATGGCAATAAAATGAATAACCTGGAAGAAATGGACAGATTCTTAGAAAAGTTCAATCTTCCAAGACTGAACCAGGAAGAAATAGGAAGTATGAACAACCCAATTACAAGCCCTGAAATTGAAGCTGTGATCAAACATCTCCCCAAAAACAAAAGCCCAGGACCAGATGGCTTCACAGGAGAATTCTATCAAACATTTAGAGACGAGCTAATGCCTATCCTTCTAAAAACTCTTTCAAAAAAATTGCAGAGGAAGGAACACTTCCAAACTCATTCTACAAGGCCAACGTCACTCTGAAAGACAACACAAAAAAAGAAAACTATAGGCCAGTATCACTGATGAACATAGATGCAAAATCCTCAACAAAATTTTAGCAAACAGAATTCAGCAAAACATCAAAAGGCTCATACACCATGATCAAGTTGGGTTTATTCCAGAAATGCAAAGGATTCTTCAATATACACAAATCAATCGATGTGATACACCATATTAGCAAGTTGAAAGATAAAAACCATATGATCATCTCAATAGATGCAGAAAAATCCTTTGACAAAATTCAGCACCCACTTATGATTGAAACTCTTCAAAAAATGGGAATAGAAAGAACCTACCTAAGGTCTGTCTAGTCAAGGCTATGGTTTTTCCAGTGGTCATGTATGGATGTGAGAGTTGGACCGTGAAAAAACCTGAATGCTGAAGAATTGATGCTTTTGAACTGTGGTGTTGGAGAAGACTCTTCAGAGTCACTTGGACTGCAAGGAGATCCAACCAGTCCATTTTAAAGGATCGGTCCTAGGTGTTCTTTGGAAGGAATGATGCTAAAGCTGCAACTCCAGTACTTTGGCCACCTCATGCGAAGAGCTGACTCATTGGAAAAGACTCTGATGCTGGGAGGGATTGGGGTCAGGAGGAGAAGGGGACAACAGAGGATGAGTTGGCTAGATGGCATCACCGACTCAATGGATGTGAGTTTGAGTGAACTCCAGGAGTTGGTGATGGACAAGGAGGCCTGGCGTGCTGCAATTCATGGGGTCACAAAGAGTCAGACACGACTGAGTGACTGAACTGACTGACCTTAACATCGTAAAGGCCATATATGATAAGCCTACAGCAAAGATTATTCTCAATGGTGAAAAACTGAAAACATTCCCCCTAAGATCAGGAACAAGACAACGGTGTCCACTTTCACCACTATTATTCAACATAGTTCTGGAAGTCCTAGTTATAGCAATCAGAGAAGAAAAAGAAATAAAAGGAATCCAGATCAGATTATACTACAAAGCTACAGTCATCAAGACAATATGCTACTGGCACAAAAACAGAAATATAGACGAATGGAACAAGATAGGAAGCCAAAAAATAAACCCATGCCCCTATGTGTACTTTATTTTTTACAAAGGAGGCAAGAATATACAATGGGGCAAAGAGTCTCTTCAATAAATAGTGCTGAGAAAACTGGACAGATACATGTAAAAGAATGGAATTAGAACTCTTCTTAACACCATACACAAAGATAAACTCAAAATGGATTAAAGACCTAATCGTAAGACCAGAAACTATAGAACTCTTTGAAGAAAACATAGGCAGAACACTCGATGACATAAATCAAAGCAAGATCCTCTATGACCCACTTCCTAGAATGAAGAAAATAAAAACCAAAGTAAACAAGTGGGACCTTATTAAACTTAAAAGATTTGCACAGCAAAGGAAACTATAAGCAAAGTGAAAAGACAATCCTCAGAATGGGAGAAAATAGTAGAAAATGAAGCAACTGACAAAGGATTGATTTCCAAAATATACAAGCAGTTCATATAACTCAATGCCAGAAAAACAAACAACCCAATCAAAAAGTGGGAAAAAGATGTAAACAGACGTTTCTCCAAAGAAGACATACAGATGGCTAACAGAAACATGAAAAGATGCTCAACATCGCTAATTATTGGAGAAATACAAATCAAAACTACAATGAGATATCACCTCACACTGGTCAGAATGGCCATCATAAAAGGTCTACAAACAATAAATGCTGGAGAGGATGTGGAGAAAAGGGAAGGCTCTTGCACTGTTGGTGGGAATGTAAATTGATACAGCCACCTTGGAAGACAGTATGGAGATTTCTTAAAAAACTAGGAATAAAACCACCCTATAACCCAGCAATCCCACTCCTAGGCATATACCCTGAGGAAACCAAAATTGAAAAAGACACACGTATTTCATTGTTCGTTGCAGCACTGTTTACAATAGCTAGAACATGGACGCAACCTAGATGTCCATTGACAGATGAATGGATAAAGAAGTTGTGGTACATACACACAATGGAATATTACTCAGCCATAAAAAGGAGCACATTTGAGTCAGTTCTGATGAGGTGGATGAACCTAGAACCTATTATACAGAGTGAAGTGAGTCAGAAAGAGAAAGATAAATATCATATTCTAATGCACATATATGGAATCTAGAAAAACGGTACTGAAGAATTTATTTATGGAGCAACAATGATGAAAAAGACATAGAGAATAGACTTATGGACATGGGAAGAGGGAAGGAGAGGGTGAAATGTATGGAAAGAGTAACAGGGAAACTTATATTATCATATGTAAAATAAATAGCCAACGGCAATTTGCTGTATGGCTCAGGAAACTCAAACAGGGTCTCTGTATCAATCTAGAGGGGTGGGATGGGGAAGGGAATGGGAGAGAGGTTCAAAAGGAGGGGGTATGTGTATACCTAATGCTGATTCATGCTGAGGTTTGACAGAAAACAACAAAATCCTGTAAAGCAATATGAAATTCCACCAAAAAATATAAAGAATAACTATCATTTATATATCATTAAAGGATTTTTTGTTTTACGAGAGAATTTGCCATAGGATTCCTCTGCGTGGTAGTGTGCTTCATTGAATTAAAACTTCCATTTGATCTCTTACAACTGAATTTACAAGCAACTCTTTGGCCATGTATTTATTGGGTAAAATATATCACCTTATAACTTTTTTTAATTTGTCCTCAAATTGCACTGAGTTTAATAATTAATGTTAAGTAGCATTAAAAAGTCAGAATCCCAGGGCTGGGGGGTCACTAAAGAATTTCCGTTATAAAAACAAAACAAATTCCTCTCCTATGTCTGAGAGAAATAGGCAGGCCAAACTTGAATCTCTTTCTCCCTTAAGTTTTTCTTTTTTTTAATTTTTTCATGCTCTGGGATATTGTGAAATGATTTTAAAACAGGCAAGGGAGAAATATAATTACCTCAGGTAGCTGGTTTCTAATCAGCCTGTGAATACCAAGTTCCAGATGGCAATGCAGTTTTAATTTTGCTAGATGCTGGAATTATTTATTGATCTCTATTAAACAGCCAGCAGCTCCATATTCTGGATTGCTCTTCAATAATTCTAAATGACTTAGATCTGCATTGTAAACATGTCTGCAGCACCGAAACTGGTGACATTTCTCAAATGACATTTGATTCTGCTTTTTCTTGGCCTATTCACAGGTGGCCAGTCATTTACAGACATAAATCAGTTTTCAACTTCCTTCACCGCTCTTCCTACTGAGGATGTGTTGAATCTGTGAGAGTTCAAACCAGTCTCATAACAGAAAGGGTCTGGTCTGGGGTCTGATCATTCTCTGGCTTTAGATCCTATTTAACAAAAAGTTCAGAGTGCCATCCATGAGTGTTCGTGGACCAAAGAAGAGCACATGATGGGAGAGGAGGAGCATGAGGGAGTAAAGAGGATTCAGAGCCTAGATATGGATAGATAAGGGTAGGTTGCTCACATCATCAGGCCAGGGCTCAGATCCATCCACAGGAGTCAGCCGAGCAAGAAGCTGCAGTCAGGGGTCCGGATCCAGGCAGATGGCAAGCCCATGGTTCATTAAAAAAAATATTGATGGAGGATCTAAGTGCAAAACAGTGTCCAGAGACCAGGTTGCTCAGATCATGAGGAAGGGATCAGGAAACACAATGGGATGACGGAAAGCATGGAGCAAGTTAGCTCCTAGAAGTTTAGGAACTGGCTGAAGATCTACCCATAAGACACCTAAGATGAGGTCCATGTAGATTCATGTCCAATTACCCCTTATTCATTTTTTCTTTTTTTAAAAACATGATTATGGGCACCTCCCAGATAAAGCAGCCCATGTTGCTAGTGGCTGACTTATTGCGGGAGGTGGAGAAGGAAGGAAAAACAGGCTTTATTTTCGGGACTTGGTGAAGGATGGTATTATCAGCCTTAGAAAGTTTTCCTTACCCAGCTTGTTTGTTTAATTGCTCAGTGGTGTCTGACTTTTTGTGACCCTTTGAGCTGTAGCCCACAAAGCTCCTCTATCCATGGGATTGTCCAGGGAAGAATACTGGAGTGGGTAGCCAATTCTTTCTCCAGGAGATCTCTCCCACCCAGGGATCAAACCTGAGACTCCTGTGTCTCCTGCATTGCAGGTGGATTCTTTGCCCACTGAACCATGGGGCAAGCCCAGACCAAGACCAATCATCAATTCTGAAAGAATTGGAGGACAAACTCTACTGAGGCTGAGATGCTGTCACCCTTTCAGACTGGCACAGCAACCTAGATTTCTGGCACTCAGACAAGTAGATCACTTGGGGTCCACAAGGAAGGAACTATAAACTCATTTATGGGACTAAGTGAAAGTTTAACTGGGAGATAAGACCTCTGTGCGTAGCAGCCAGGGAGTCCATGAATTTGTAAACTTCTAGGGTGCATCCTGGAGCTTTGTAAAGGGGTCTGGGACTGCCCAGAGCTCTAGATGGCTTCCCAGCCCATCTGGCGTCCCCTCCCCTAAGTAGCGCCTGTGTCCCCGATGCCCCTGCCCTGCAGGGCAGGCTGACTACACAGTGCTCATCGTGGCCACTGGTGTGGGCAAGTTTGAGCCGGGCATCTCCAAGAACTGGCAGACCTGTGAGTGGTCCTGCTGGCCTCCATCCTGGGCATGAAGCAGATGATCATGGCCATCAGCAAAATGGACAGGACTGAGCCTGCCTACAGCACCAGGCTTCCAGACCACCAAGATATGAGCATCTACTTCCAGAAGACCTGCTCCAAGCTGGCTTCCAGGGCCTTCACATCCATACTGGGCTGTCACGGTGACACTGTGCTGGAGTTCCCTACCTACATGAGAGCAGGTTGGGCTCATTGGCCAGCAGCGTGGGTCCTGGGATGGACACGTGACAAGCCACATCCCACACCTATGTCATGCTTCCCCTCAGATGCCCTGATTCCAGGGCAGTGAGGGCAAGAAGAGAAACATGTCTCCCTGTGGTTTCCTCCATCTCCAGTATATAAAAGTTCTATGTATTTACTGAATAAAATTAATAAAAGTTAACTGGCTGTCTTGGTTTCTTCCAAGGAGAGCATGAGGTAAATGGGGAACTCTAGGGAGATTACAACTAATTTAAGGCCCACAGGCTTCAAAGTGTTTGTGCCTTAGCTTGTGACCATGATTTATGGTCTTACCTTCTCTCCTACCCAAGGCTCTATCTCACTCCACTGTTTCCCTCAAACCTAATCACCTCTGGCCAGTCCTCCCCTTGAGGAAGATTGGTTTCGGATGTGAAAATATATTCACAGCGGTATAGGGCAGGATCTCAGTGTCAATACATTAGTCCAACACAACCTCAAATTACCCTTTCAATGTCTGCAAGAAGCATGCAGTTTGAGCAGGGTTTTTCAAATAGTGGCTTGTAGATTCACAGCATCCTAAATTGGGCTTCCCTGGTGGCTCAGTGGTAAAGAATCCACCTGCCAAGTAGAAGACGTGGGTTCAGTCACTGGATCAGAAAAATCCCCTGGAGAAGGAAATGGCAACCTACTCCAGTATTCTTACCCCAGAAATCTCATGGACAGAGAAGCCTGGTGGGCTACAGTCCATGGGGTCACAAGGAGTCGGACATGACTGAGACTCTAAACACACACACAGTTTCATGGGGCAAAGGAATGGGGGATATGAAAAATATAGATTCAGGTGCCCTGTCACAGATACAGTGAATCAGAATCTTTGAGGATTATGAATTTTAGAAGAAAATAAAATCACTCATTTCTAATTGTGAATCTTATGCAACCTTTTGAGAACTGCCAATTTAAAGGGATATTTTGGGTGAACTTTTGTTGTAAGTTTTAAAAATTAAAAGTATATATATATATATAAACATTATTGCTAAACTTAGAACTAAAGCTCATACTTTTGTAAGAATTACTATAAATCTTTCACTAGATTTCTCTATTTTCACTGTGGCAGTCACTGTTTACATTTATTACTACTGGATGCTTGAAATGAGTCAGGAACTGATGCTGGAGTCCGAGAGCTGGGGACTCGGCAATCTCCTCCCAGTCAGAAGTATCTCATTGTGAAGTAACAGGGCCCTCAGGTGAGACTGGACCTTTCTTGAGGGCAAGGACTTATGCCGTCAACAAATTGAAAAGACTGTCTACTGAATGTGAGGAACACTTGCAAATGCTATGCTCAGTAAAGTGTTAATGTCCAAAATATGGGAATAGCTTATACAACTTAACATCAAAAAAACAAATAACTTGGTTAAAAAATGAGTCAAACACTTGAGCAAACCTTTTTCCAAAGGTGTACAGATGGGCAACAGGCATATGAAAAGATGTTCAGCTTCATTGATTATCAGAGAAATGCAAATCAAAACCACCGTGAGATATCACCTCCACCTGCTGAAAGAGTTATCATCGAAAAAGACCACAGATAACAAATGTTGGTGAGGATATGGAGAAAAGAGAACTTTCCTACACTGTTGGTGGTAAATTGGTAAATTAGGACTACCAAGTTGTTGTGTGTCTGACTCTTTGTGACCCCATGAACTGTAGCCCACCAGACTCCTCTCTTCATGGGATTTCCCAGGTAAGAATACTGGAGTGGGTTGCCATTTCATATTCCAGGGATCTTCCTAACCCAGGGATTGAAGCTGCATCTCTTGGGTTTCCTACATTGACAGGTGGATTCTTTATCACTTCATCACCGGGAAGCTCAGAACTACCTTATGATCCAGCAATTTCACTCCTGCATATGTATCTGAAGAAAAATTTTAAAGATATATGTATCCCGATGTTCATAGCAGCATTATTTACAATCATGGAGATATGAAAGCAAGCTAAGTGTACATCAACAAATGAATGGATAAAGAAGGTGTAAGATATGTATATATATACACAATGGAATAATACTCAGCCAAAAAAGAATGACATTTTGCCATTTGCAACAACACGAATGAAATTTGAGACTATGTGTTCAGTTAGTAAGTCGTGTCTGACTCTCTATGACCCCGTGGACTGCAGCGTGCCAGTCTTCCCTGTCCTTCACTATTTGCCAGAGTTTGCTCAGATTCATGTCCATTGAGTTGGTAATGCTATCTAACCATCTCATCTTCTGTTGCCCCCTTTCTCCTTTTGCCTTCAATCTTTCTCAACATCAGGGTCTTTTCCAATGAGTTCTTCACATCAAGTGGCCAAAGTATTGGAGCTTCAGCTTCAGCAACAGTCCATCCAATGAATAGTCAGGGTTGATTTCCTTTAGGACTAACTCATTTGATCTCCTTGCAGTCCAAAGAATTCTCAAGAGTCTTCTCCAGCACTACAATTAGACAGCATCAGTTCTTCAGCACTCAGCTTTCTTTATGGATCAACTTTCACATCCATACATGACTACTGGGAAAAAAACACAGCTTTGACTATTTGAATCTTTGTTGGCAAAGTGATATATCTGCTTTCTAATATGTTCACTGTCTAGGTTTGTGGCTCAGTGGTAAAGAATCTGCCTGCAAATGCAGGCAATGCAGCTTTGATCCCTGGGTTGGGAAGATCCCCTGGAGAAGGAAATAGTAACCCACTCCAGTATTCTTGCCTGGGAAATCCCATGAACAGAGGACTCTGCCAGGCTAGTGCAGGCTACAGTCCATGGGGTCACAAAGAGTTGGAGGAGACTTAGTGAATAAGCAACAACAACAACTAGGTTTGTCATAGCTTTCCTTTCAAGAAGCAAGTGTCTTTTAATTTCATGGCTGCAGGTAGTAGGTTGGGGCAACTGTAGGACTCATCCTTTTCCTATACTGCCTTATGTCTGATTTCTAAATTTTCGCCTAGTTTCACGTTGTTTAGGAAGGATAAATTTAGTCTCTGTTAGTGCATCTTGGCTGGAAGTGGAAACCTCAAATTTGTAGGCCAATTTTGAAATTTTTTTTTTCTGTTAAGTCTTTTTAGCCTAAGAGTATCTTATCAAGCAAGTCAGCTACTAAAAAAAATAATAAAATACACAAAAAACCCTATTACGAATATAATTAGTTATGTGGATAAGTCATGACTTATTCATACTTTTACAACCAGAAAAAACACAACAGTCAGCTAAATGCCGATAACAATGGCATTATAATAATGTGAGATGGACATTAATATCCATTTAGCCCCCAATTTGAAATTTGATTTTATTATTATTTATACTAATTATTGTGACAAATCAATGTAGATGTATATGTCTAAAACACACTTTACACTAATGAGATACTACTTTTATCTGTTATATAGAGAGATTATAGTGTTTTTCTATAAGAATTCATTTTTAAAGCATGCTCCATGCTCCTATGCTTAAAAGAGGTTAAAAAACAACTGTCTTAGTTTCTGTCATGGAAACTGTTTCATAGCAACAATCATTAAAGAATACAGAGTGGGGCAGCTGAGGAACAAGGAGTGAGGTGAGCACAGTGATGGCTCAAGGACATCGACTCAAAATAATGAATAGTTGTACCAAGTCGTAACACTGTGTCTGGACAGGCACATTTCAAAAGCAGCACTCTGTAGGTCCAAGATCTTAATTCTACCGGGTCCCTTTTCTCCACAGTGGGATTTCTAAACAGTGTTTCAGATGTTAATAGGGCAAAATTGATTTGGGGAACAAATAAGTTTGGAAGAAACTTTGATAAAGCCTGCCTCAGTCAGTCAGTCAGTCAGTGTTAGTTGCTCAGACATTTCTGGCTCTCTGTGACCCCATGGACTGTAGTCCTCCAAGCTCCTCTGTCCGTGGAATTCTCCAGGCAAGAATACTAGAGTGGGCTGCCATTCCCTCTTCTAGGGGATCCTCCTGACCCAGGGATCAAACCCAGGTCTCCTGCATTGCAGGCATATTCTTTACTATCTGAGCCACCAGGGTAGTGTAAAGCCTGCGTACAATGTCCTATTCCTGGCCATGTACGGTGTGTATTAACATGAAAGGATTGGACAAATATTATTTAATTTTGTTTAATTAAGCATTTTACTAAACAATATTTCCTGAGAGAAAAGTGTTATTTGCAAAATCAATTCTGGAAACTCTGATGTAAAAATGTTTATATAATAAGCACCATGATTGTTACTATAATTAGGGTCTTACTTTAAATGTTGACTGTTTCTAAATTATCATTGTTGTAATGCTGCTCTGTGAAATATGTGGCCACCAGCTATATGTGGCTATTTAAATTTAAATTAGTTAAAATTAAGCACAGTTCAAAATTCAATTCCTAAGTCATGCTAGTTACATTTTAAGTGCTCAATATCCACAGGTGGCAGGAAATTACCTTTATGTTCTTTTGTTTTGGCTTTTTTGGGGGGAGTGGGTGCTCTATTTGTTAAAAGTAAATATTAATGCAAATCTTCATAAAATTCTAAAACATGCAGTGTAGACACTATTATCCAGAGTTCTCTAACACCTTTGAAAACAACAATTTATTAGTTTTCAGAAAAGCTTTGTGAAGTATTAAGCATGATTCTTTCCTGGGGAGAAGACCTCCGGTGTTTTCATGTAAGGGAAATTTTACTTGCTGCATTTAACTTAATTGCTCAATTAGTCATTTGTGAAATTCCCTGGGGTCCTCTAAATGTGCCATCAGCAAAAGCACTGTGTGTACAAAACCAGAGGCCAAATCCTCACCATTTTATGATAGAAAGTGGGGAAGTCGCATGTTACTGAGTACCCTAACAGGTACAAGTAGGAATGAGTGTGTGGCACTTGCCCCAGTCTAGAGGTGTATCTTGAATTTTTGTTAGAGGAAACACTGACCAAAACTGCCCACCCTGGCCAGGCCCCATAGTAACCACTTCATGAGTCATGTTACAATAGGAGGTCCTGGTAAGGAATGTGCAACTAACAAGTTACCATCTACTGGAGGAATTTAGGAAAATTCAAAAGGAGAGAGGAGGTTGTCCTACCAACCTCCCAGAATCCTTCTTGCTGGAATCCATCTTGGCTGAGCAGTGTGTGTGCCCCAAGAAAGAACCCTGAGTTAGGGTCCCTTGGACAATGATTGGCCAAAACTACTGGGAAACTAATCCCATTACCATAAAAGCTGCGACTGTGAGTTCTCCTGGGTTGGCAGAGCAGTTCTCCCCGGTTCCCTTACCCTGCTGCTCTCCATCCAGGCACCCCTTCCCGATAGTTCCTCACTTTGTCAGCACATATGTCTCCTCGGACATTTCTCAGTGTTAGACAAGAGCCCACTCTTGGGCTCTGGGAGGGGTCCCCCTTCCTGCAACACTTTAAGCTCTTCTCTCAGGGTGCTAAATTTGGCCCTTGGTGCTAGTAATTGTCCATATGGCTATATTCCAAACATCTGCTCCAGACAGAGTAGCAGGGTCAAAACTTTAACACTCACACTGTTTAGAAGTGCAAAGAAAATCATAGCTTATTTTAAAATATTAATAACTAATTAATCTTTTACAAAGGTCTCTCCCTGTAGGAGGGATGGGAACAACAACCTTAAATCTGGCAAGTGAAGATAACAAAATCTCTCTCAGTTTGGGTGATCCTGTTTGGGTCATGCTGGCGTTTTGGTTTCTGCTCCATCTGCCTCCAGGAGGGAGTATGGTGTGTGTTTCTGGGATGTCCATGATGAAGAGCATGAGGATCAGGATCCATGCATAAGGAAGCCTTGGGTCCTTGTTGATCTCTGCCTTGAGGGGCTTCTCTGTTTTACTCTGTGGCCTTCCAAAGACTGAGGGTATCCTCTCAGTTGAGGTGGTCAGAATCAGCAAACAAAAATACAGGACACCCAGTTAGATCTGAATTTCACATAAGCAACAAATTAGACTTATTCTAGGGCTTCCCTAGTGGCTCAGATGGTAAGAATCTGCCTGCAACTCGGGAGGCCGGGTTCCATCCCTGGGTCAGGAAGATCCCCTGGAGAAGGGAATGGCTACCCACTCCAGTATTCTTGCCTGGAGAATCCCATGGACAGAGGAGCCTGGTGTGCTATAGTCCATGGGGTTGCAAAGAGTCAGACACGGCTGAGCAACTAACACTTTCACTCTCACTTCCAGACTTATTCTAAGTATGGGACTAAAATTTTTTGTAAAAATTATTTGTTATCTATGTGAAATTCAAGCTTAACCAGGCCTCCTGTATTTCAACTGGCTATCCCACCGCACTGCGCATGCCCTGGTAAGGGTACAGGGAATTCTGGCTCTCTTGCTCACCATGCACAGATGGAACACCATTCTCCTCCTCCCAGTAGCACTCCCTAACATCTTTTTGAAACTGAACTTCGGATTTCCAAGAGAGTCTTGGGTCTCTCCACCCAATGAGCAGGTTTGCTTGAGTGCTTTCATACCTGCCTTACTTATTTCTCAGCTCCATCCCCTCATTAGGCTTAATCCGTCTCCTTTTTCCTTTCCCTTTTTCACCAAGGAAAAAGGTCAAGGCTCATTTTCTCTTTTCTTGGTAGCGCAGCTGGTAAAGACTCTGCCTGCAATGCGAGAGACCCCAGTTTGATTCCTGGGTCAGGAAGGTCCCCTGGAGAAGGGATAGGCTACCCACTCCAGTATTCTTGGGCTTCCCTAGTGGCTCAGTTGTTAAAGAATCCTCCTGCAAGGCAGGAGATCTGGGTTCAATACCTTGGTTGGGAAGATCCCCTGGAGGAGGGCATGGCAACCCACTCCAGTATACTTGCCTGAGGAATCCCCATGGACAGAGGAGCCTGGCTGCAGTCCATGAGGTCACAAGGAGTCAGACAAGACTGAATGACTAAGCACAGCACTTTCTCTACTTCATCTTCTCCTTCCTCCCAGAGACAGAAGTTTTACAGCAGAGTGCCTACTCTCCATGATACTAGGAAGAAATGATGATGTGGGTGGATCAGGTACAAATCTTATTATGGGGCAATTTGAAACTAGAGACAATTAAGGATGCAAATACTTGGTTTCAAGCAAGGATAATGTCATAATTCTTCTCATTCAAATATAAAATGCTGCTAAGTCATTTCAGTCGTGTCCAACTCTGTGCGACCCCATAGACGGCAGCCCACCAGGCTCCCCCGCCCCTGGAATTCTCCAGACAAGAACACTGGAGTGGGTTGCCATTTCCTTCTCCAATGCATGAAAGTGAAAAGTGAAAGTGAAGTCGCTCAGTCGTGTCTGACTCTTAGCGACCCCATGGACTGCAGCCTACCAGGTTCCTCCATCCATGGGATTTTCCAGGCAAGAATACTGGAGTGGGTTGCCATTTCCTTCTCCCAAATATAAAATGAGCACACATCAAAGATTTTCTTTAAGTTATTAATGCATGAAGGAACCAGAAAGTTGTTATAAATGGTTCAAAAGAGAATCAAAAGAGCAGACACAATTATAAACCATTAAAAGTGTTGAAATGTATTTACATTAGGTAAATTAAAAAAAAAAATGAACTGGCTTCTTCCAAAATAAGGGAAGGGAAGCCAATTGAACTTCCTTGGGACAGAAATTATTTGCTTACTATTAGGTTTCTACAGTTAATTTCTGGACATCAACAGATGATCAATATAGAAATCAGATTGATTATATTCTTTGCAGCCAAAGATGGAGAAGCTCTATACAGTCAGCAAAAACAAGACTAGGAGCTAACTGTGGCTCAGATCATGAACCCCTTATTGTCAAATTCAGACTTAAATTGAAGAAAGTAGGGGAAACCACTAGACCAATCAGGTATCACCTAAATCAAATCGCTTATGATTATACAGTGGAAGTGACAAACATTCAAGGGATTAGATCTGATAGACACAAGTGCCTGAAGAATTATGGACGGAGGTTTGTGACGTTATACAGGAGGCAGTAATCAAAGACAGCTCCAAGAAAAAGAAATGCAAAAAGGCAAAATGGTTGTCTGAAGAGGCCTTACAAATAGCTGAGAAAAGAAGAGAAGTGAAAGGCAAATGAGAAAAGATATACCCATTTGAATGCAGAGTTCCGAAGAATAGCAAGGAGAGATAAAAAAGCCTTCCTCAGTGATCAGTGCAAAGAAATAGAGGAAAAAAACAGAATGGGAAAGACTAGAGATCTCTTTGAGAAAATCAGAGATGCCAAATGTTCCCTAATACCAAAATTAGGGAATATTTTATGCCAAGATGGGCACAATAAAGGACAGAAATGGTATAGACCTAACAGAAGCAGAAGATAATAAGTAGAGGTGGCAAGAATACACAGAAGAACTATACAAAAAACATCTCATGACCCAGATAACTACAATGATGTGATCACTCACCTAGAGCCAAACATCCTGAAATGTGAAGTCAAGTGGGCCTTAGGAAGCATCACTACAAACAAAGCTAGTGGAGGCGATGGAATTCCAGTTGAGCTATTTCAAATCCTAAAAGATGATGCTGTGAAAGTGCTGCACTCAATATGCCAGCAAATTTGGAAAATTCAGCAGTGGCTACAGGACTGGAAAAGTTCCATTTTCATTCCAATCCCAAAGAAAGGCAATGTCAAAGAATGTTCATACTACTGCACAATTGTACTCATCTCACGCACTAGCAACGTAATGCTCAAAATTCTCCAAGCCAGCCTTCAACAGTACTTGAATTGTGAACTTCCAGATGTCCAAGCTGGACTTAGAAAAGGCAGAGGAACCAGAGATCAAATTTCCAACATCCGTTGGATCATAGAAAAAGCAAGAGAGTTCCAGAAAAACATCTACTTCTGCTTCATTGACCATGCCAAAGCCTTTGACTGCATGGATCACAACAAACTGCTGAAAATTCTTCAAGAGATGGGAATATCAGACCACCTGACCTGCCTACTGAGAAATCTGTATGCAGGTCAAGAAGAAACAGTTGAACTGGATATGAAACAGCAGACTGGTTCCAAATCGGGAAAGGAGTACATCAAGGCTGTATATTGTCACCCTGCTTCTTTAACTTATATGCAGAGTACATCATGAGAAATGCCAAGTTGGATAAAGCACAAGCTGGAATCAAGATTGCTGGGAGAAATATCAATAACCTCAGATATGCAGATGACACCACCCTTATGGCAGAAATCAAAGAAGAACTAAAGAACCTCTTGATGAAAATGAAAGAGGAGAGTTAAAAACTTGACTTAAAACTCAGCATTCAGAAAACGAAGATCATGGCATCTGGTTCTATCACTTCATGGCAAATAGATGGGGAAACAATGGAGCAGTGAGATACTTTATTTTCTTGGGCTCCAAAATCACTGCAGAAGGTGACTGCAACCATGAAATTAAAAGACGCTTGCTCCTTGGAAGAAAAGTTATGACTAACCTAGACAGCATATTAAAAAGCAGAGACGTTACTTTGTCAACAAAGGTCCGTCTAGTCAAAGCCATTGTTTTTCCAGTAGTCATGTATGGATGTGACAGTTGGACTCCAAAGAAAACTGAGGACAGAAGAATTGATGCTTTTGAATTGTATTGTTGGAGAAGACTCTTGAGAGTCCCTTGGACTACAAGGAGATACAATCAGTCAATCCTAAAGAAATCAGTCCTGAATATTCATTGGGAGGACTGATGCTGAAGCTGAAACTCCAATACTTTGGCCACCTGATGCAAAGAACTGACTCATTGGAAAAGCCCCTGATGCTGGGAAAGATTGAAGGCAGGAGGAAAAGGGGATGACAGAGGGTGAGATGGTTGGATGGTATCACCGACTCGATAGACATGAGTTTGAGTAAGCTCCAGGAGTTGGTAATGGACAGGGAAGCCTGGCGTGCTGCAGTTCATTGGGTTGCAAAGAGTCAGACATGACTGAGCAACTAAACTGAACTGACTGACATAACACATATAAAGAACTTTGTAGGGTGCTTGGCACAGAATAGTTGCTAAATAAATGTAATGCTATTGTATGATCATATAGCCATAAGATATATGACACCTAGTGAATGCTGAAGGTATATGAATTGCATTTTTTTTTGCCTTCCTTCCTTCTCAATATTATGCTTCCTTTTTAAAAAATGGCATTATTTAAAAAAATAATTGTATTTATTTATTCATGGCTGTGCTAGGTCTCTGCAGCTGTGCAGGTTTTTCTTTAGAAGCAGCGAGCAGGGGCTACTTTCTAGTTGCAGTATGCAGGCTTCTCATTGCGGTGGCTTCTCTTGTGGCTGAGCAGTGGCTCTAGGGCATGTGGGCTTCAGTATTTGCAGTTCCTGGGCTCCAGAGCGCAGGCTCAATAGTTGTGGTGTACAGGCTTAGTTGCTCCGCGGCATATGGAATCTTCCTGGATCAGGGATCAAACCCATGTCTCCATCGGCAGGATGATTCTTTACCACTGAGCCACCAGGGAAGCCCTATTCGTTTTCTACTATGAGGCAATAGAAGAGCGGAAGAAAGGAGGAAGACCTCCTGTTTGTGCTCTGGAATCAGGATCCCAGAAGAAGCTACATCTCACACCTGCTGTCAGTATGATAAGGAGGAAAGAATGTGACTTCACTGTACTGCCTGACTCCACTGGTCATAGAGAGACAGCACTGCATTCCAGCTCTAATGGCTAATGCATCTCAGAACATTAATTTAGAAAGAATTATCAGGTTAAGTCTTTGACATGGAAGTAATGCTAGCCCATAAAGAATGCCCACCCACCCTGTTTTTATTGGCTTTGGAGAGAATTTCCTGGTGGAGTGGTGTCAGGCTTTGAATTCAAAGTTCTCTGCACTTCTGACATTTCAGTGTTTCATAGAGAGGGTGTAACTGTTGCCTAGGACAATGGTTTTAGCTCAAAGAAATATAAGAACCTGCCGAAGCCAAATTGACTAACGATACCTAAGTCAAAATATCTTTTAAAAATGTTGTGCACGTGCATATGTGTACATATATGTGTCTGGGTATATATAACAGATGGGGGAGGAAGGTCATTCTGTGTATTTATTTCCTTAATGTGAAAGAGTCGTTCCCTTTTTCTAATGGATGTTTTAGTAAAGACTCAGCAAGCAACATCAAATGTATGACATCAAATGACAAGGCAAAGCAAATCAATTCTATCCTGATGCAATTTCATATGTGCTTAGTAGATTGCAACCACTAGCAATTCTCAGGATGTTATATTTGTGAAATAAGGTACTTAGTTGAGAATGAGATTTTTAAAAAATTCAAGTGACTGCCATTTAGGAGTTTATATCAATGTTCGGAACCAAAACAAGAGAATTCGCTTCATCTTTGGGAAAGCACCCCCTTTTTTTAAAAAAGAATGGGTTCTGTTTATTTTCTTGGTACAAATACTAGAAACCAAGTCTTGTGAGCATCAGAAGAAAAGAAATTAGAACATCAAATGGCTCATGGAATTGATGAAAATATTGGAGAGCTAGGCTCAGGCTATAAATACCCAAGAACTAAGGAAAGTTTTGCAGTTGACAACAGATGCAGGTCATGACACAGAGCACCCTGCCTGGGAAACCATTGCTCCCAGTGAGCCCAAGCACTTCTGCCCCCACTACTCTGGATGGTAGTCACTGGAAGTCACCACTCACCCCCAGAATTAGGTCTAATAAAGCTTCCTTGTCATTAGCTTCTGATTCGAAGCTCTGGCCAGGACTCTAGAATGTCCAAGTTTAAGTCAAGAGCACAGTTGACTGCCTATGTCCTGTTTTCCTCTAAGACCCACAGGATGGTGGCTTTCCCAGATATGACAACTTACCAAGCAACCAATGAACTTAAAATATCAAGTATCTACTACATACAGAATTTTCCCTCAAAGTTTTGTTTTAATCTACACTGTCCCTAATTTACAGTCCAAATCAGGGTCACTTTGAGACTTAAAATATCAAGTATCTACTACATACAGAACTTTCCCTCAAAGTTTTCTTTTATTCTACACTGTCCCTAATTTACAGTCCTAATCAGGGTCACTTTGAGAGTGAAAGGTGGTGCTGGGATAACACAGGTGTAAATTAGAACTGTCCTGGGCAAACTGAGATAAACGATTGTCTTACCTGTATCTGAGTAGGTATTACTTGTCTTTAAGGGTCATGTCTTTGTCTAACCCACAAATTTGCTCATGGTGCACAACAGGTTTAAATATAGCAAGAAGGTCTGATCTTCTCTTTAACTCAAGAGAGGCGGGGAAAGCCCTGTGATAAAGAATGGAATTGAATTTGGTGCAGCTCTGTATACTGGGAGTCATAAGGAAGAAATGTTGGAGACCTTACCTGCCCCCACCCCCACCCCAGCCTTCGGACCTCTACAGCATACTTCTGTGACTGAGTTGTCTGGATCTCAGGACTGTAGGCTAGGAGGTACCCTGAATAAAATGGATGTGCTGTCCATTAAAATTCTGAAGCAACTAAGGAAGAAGGCTTTGGTAAGGGGTAGGGAAATATATTTTTCTATTGACAGAGTGAAGTGTTTCATTGGATCTGCACTGTAAGGTGCAGAAACATTTGGTGATTCCTATTAGTGGTGGGTTGGGGGAAATTGCTTCTGGGAACTCAGAAGGAACTGTGAGGTCAGATTTCCTTATGATATATCCAAGTGTGCTTTCTATGTACTCATCATGTTTTTCATAGCTTTTTAAAAAGTCTGTGGCTTGATTATATCTTTCATTTGTTTTGAAAAATTCTCACTTTTTGGGAAACAAACTTACAGAAATTTTCAATAATCATAAAAAGATTTTTTTTCTCTGAATTGTTAGGATTGAGCTGCCAACATGATGCTCCATAACTCTTGGATAGTTTAATATGTATTACGTGCAAACAAGAATATTCTACGAAACCACAGTGCAATCATCACAATCAGGAAATTAACTATAGCTTACTACTACCATTTAAACCTCAGATTCCATTCAAAGTTCATCGGTAGTCCCAATCATGTCTTCTATATCAAAAAGATCAAGTCCAGAGCCTTGCACTTAAATTTCATGTGTCTTTAGTCTCCTTTGCTGTTGTTGTTGTTCAGTTGCCCAGTCGTGTCCAATTCTTTGCGACCCCATGGACTGCAGCATGCCAGGACCCCCATCCCTCACCATCTCCCAGAGCTTGCCCAAGTTCATGTTCATTGCATCGGTGATGCCATCCAGCCATCTCATCCTCTGATGCCCTCTTATCCTTCTGTTCTCAATCTTTCCCAGCACCAGGGACTTTCCCAGTGAGTTGTCTGTTCACATCAAATGACCAAAATACTGGAAATTCAGCTTCAGCATCAGTCCTTTCAGTGAATATTCAGGGTTAATCTCCCTTAAGGTTGACTGGTTTGATCTTCTTGCTGTCCAGGGGACTTTCAGGAGTCTCCTTTAGTCTAGGACAACTTTCTGTCCATTGAATTTTTCCTTGGTTTTCGTAAGTTTGACTCCAGAAGATTACAACCATTGCTTTGTGGACTGTCCCTCAGTTTGCATTTGTCTAATGTTTTCTCATCATTAGATTCAGCGTATGCATCTTTGGTAGGGGTGTCACAGAAGCAGTCCTTCATTTTCTCATTGTATTCTGTCGGAGGACTCATGATTTTGGCTTATTCTCTTAGGGATGATGCTCAACTTGACCTCTTGGTTAAGGTAATCCTCCCAGTCCTCCCACCTATAAAGCTGCACTTTCTCCTTAGTAGTTAGCATATAATTTGTGAGTGGGCACCAAAAGACTTCCCGGGTAGCACAGAGGTAAAGAAACCGCCTGCCAGTGTCAGAGGCACGGGTTCAGTCCCTCACTCAGGAAAATCCCGTGGAAAAGGAAATGGCAACCCACTCTAATATTCTTGCTTGGAAAATCTCATGGACAGAGGAGTCTGATGGGCTACAGTCCACAGGGTCATAAAAGATTTAGACACAACAACAACGACCACCTAAAGACTGTGTAAATATTTCATTCCCCCTCAAAATTTCAGTGTATTCATTTATTATTTATATTATCATGGTGTCATGAATCCCTGCTTTGTTCAAGGTGTCATAATCTGTTATTGTCATTAACAATGACCCCCCTAAACAAGATCCTACTGTGTAGCACAGAGAGCTATATTCAGTATCCTATGATAAACCATAATGGAAAAGAATATTAAAAAAGAATACATATATAAGTATAACTGAATCACTTTGCTGTATAATAGTAATTAACACAATATTGCAAATCAACTATACTTCAATAAAGAATAAACACTGACCCTCCGGATGAGAGCGATCCTTAAAGGAGACTACCTGGATGTCCCTCACAACACTTCTACTTACATGTCATTAGTCAGAACTTATTCAAATGACCTCACCTACCACTAAAGGATCCTAGGGAAAGTCTTTTATTCCAGGTGTCAGTGTGCGCAGCTAAGGTGAGTGTTCTGTTAGCAGGAAAAATGGACAGAATGGATATTGGGAGGCAACTAGCAGCTTTTGCCACTGTGGTTTAAAAAGCAAAAATACACATGAGGATTTCTTGATGTATTCTGGAATATTATTTCTTATCAACATTTATGAAATTAGACAAGATATGTATATTAATCACAATTTTAAGGCACTATATCCAAAAGTCTTTTTTAATAGTTGCATACTTTTCAAATAAGTAGTACTCCTTTGAATGCTTGCAAAACAGGGTAAAATGTAAAGAAATGTGCATTGTGTTCCAATTTTGGCTATTGATCTGCTTTGTAACATTTGGGAAAGTCATTTGAAATGACTGTATCTTTATTGGTAATTGAAAAGTTAAGAGGGGTTTTTAAGTCTAGAAAGTGAATAAGACAATTTCTCTCTAGGACTAAAGATAAACAAATAAACAAAAAGATAGAAAAACCAAATAAACACATCATCATTTTTGAGGGGGAGAAGGAAATGGCAACCCACTCCAGTGTTCTTGCCTGGAGAATCCCAGGGACGGGGCAGCCTGGTGGGCTGCCGTCTATGGGGTCACACAGAGTCGGACACGACTGAAGCAACTTAGCAGTGTCAAAACAGAGATGAGGCTTTGGTCACTAATGTTAAGTGATTTACTACTTGGATAAAAATTCACAAAAATGAAACTGTACTAAATATAATAGTTTGATGAAAATTTTAGAGTTCCCACTCCACTGGTAGTTTTCATAAATAAGCTGAGCTGAGAAAGGCATGACAGAGCCCTAGAGATCTCTGCTAGCACACCTCCTGGCAGCACTTTCCCCACTTCCTGATGATACATTGGATCCTGAGGCATTTCAGCTCATCGTCTACAGAAAATACTGGAAGAAAAGATACTATGAAAGTTTACTTTTAAAAAGATTTTTTAAAAATTTATCTATTTTTGACTGTGCTGTGTCTTTGTTCCTGTGCTCGGGTTTTCTCCAGTTGCAGTGAGCAAGGGCCACTCTCTAGCTGTGGGCTTCTTACTGTGGAGCTTCGCTTTGCAGAGCACAGGCTCTAGGGTGCATGGGCTCAGAAGTTGTGGAGCACGGGCTTAGTTGCTCTGCGACATGTGGGATCTTCCTGGACCAGGAATGGAATCCATGTCTCCTGATTTGGGAGGTGGATTCTTAACCACTGGACTACCAGGGAAGTCCAAAATTTATTTTTAAAATGAGTTAAAACCAGGTCCAGTGAAACTCAGGTTCTAGCATTTTTAATGCCTTGGTCTTTCCCACTGTTATTTGTGTAATGTTGGAATTCTGGAGTTGATACAAGTCTGTAACTCAAAAATACTCTCTCTGTCTCAATTTCATTGTGACTAAAATAAAATAAATCTGGTTGAATTAAAACAAAAGATTATAGTAATATAATTTCTCTTTGGGGCACTTCCTCTATACCTGGGATTCAACCTTACCTGCAAAGAGTTTCAGAACTAAAACTATTATATGAATAGAAACTGAAAGCACACACTTTTGAAGGTATTTCAATTCTCGTGAAATTTGCAGGCACATTAACCTCACACAATTGGGGGTGTTATAGAGCAAGTGTTTAGCATTGCATTATCAAGGTGACAATTTTTATGCCATAAAAATATAAGACACCTGGAAGACAATATACATCATGTATGCAGGCATGCTCAGTCGTGTCTGACAATTTGCAGCCCCACGGACTATAGCCCACTAGGCTGTCCATGAAATTTTCAAGGCAAGAATACTGCAGCGATTTGCCATTTCCTACTCCAGGGGATCTTCCTGATCCAAGGATAGAATCCATGTCTCTTGTGTCTCCTGCATTGATAGACAGATTCTTAATCACTGAGCCACAATGTGCAAAAGGTGGGGTGGCATTGCTGATACATGAAAAAAACCATAAATCTCAATGAAAGTGAAAGTTGCTCAGTTGTGTCCGACTCTTTGCGACCCCATGAACTATACATTCCATGGAATTCTCCAGGCCAGAGTACTGGAGTGGGTAGCCTTTCCCTTCTCCAGGGGATCTTCCCAACCCAGGGATTGAACCCAGGTCTTCCGTATTGCAGGCAGATTCTTTACCAACTGAGCTATCAGGGAAGCCCAAGAATACTAGAGTGGGTAATTTATCCCTTCTCCAGGGGATCTTCCTGCCCCAGGAATTGAATCAGGGTCTCCTGCATTGCAGGTGCATTCTTTATGCTGATGCACAGTGATTTTAAAAGGCAGACACTTTTTCACTTAGTTTTATTTTTTACATTCTCTACAGACAATGCCTTCTTGCTTCCAGGAGACTGACCATTCCCTCCAGTCTGTCCTCAGTATGTCACTGAAGACCTTGGAGTTTTATAAAAATAACTCATTTAAACTTATTCTTACATAAGGGATTTTGGGGAGCAGAGCGGATTGCAGCTTAATTTCCAAAGGCAATTAACTGTGTTTTTTAAAGCCCACTGCTTTTCCGTACTTGCTCTTTGATCTGTGTCATCTGTCTTGGATCACTTGTACAGTCTACTTTTCAGGCTTTTTATTGCTGAAGTCACTTCTGCAGTTCACGATCCATGAAAATACGTTAGCAGTGAAACAACATACCCAATCCAGTATTCAAAGCAAATTTTCATGTCCCTTCTAGGTCAGAATCCAAACTATGGGACAAATAGGGATATATCAACTTTACAAGTTAGTCAAGTCTTCTAAAAGTCTACCTAGCTAAGTAATTACATAGTTCTCCCCTCTATTAAACAAAGAAAATAAAAAAACACAACAGAAAGTATTTTTTCCCTAGACGTATCCGTTTATTATGGAAAAATACAGTAAGCCCCAAAGAAGAAAACAGAAGGCAACTCTTAATTCCACCACTTAGAGATAGCTATTATTTCTTCGGGTATATGTATACTTTCAGCTCTATATAGACTGCATATACCTATACACTCATATACACACAATTGTTACTGCTGCTTAGTCACTAAGTCGTATCTGACTCTTTGCAACCTCAAGGCCTGTAGCCCGCCAGGCTCCTCTGTCCATGGGATTTCCCAGGCAAGGATACTGGAGTGGGTTGCCATTTCCTTTCTCAGGGGATCTTTCCAACCCAGGGATTGAACCAGAGTTTCCTGCATTGGCAGACAAATTCTTAACCATTGAGCTACCAGGGAAGACCATATACATGCAGAGTACATTTATATATATACATATTTAGATATATATTAATACTTACATAAACTGTTATATAACCTTTTCTCACTGAATAGATTATGAAAGGTTCATAGATTATGAACCTTTTCTCACTGAATAGTTACCTATGTTATTACTGCAGATTTTTCCTGAAGACTTAGAATCAGGCTTTTTTTCCTCTATCTGGAGGCCCTATACTTTCAACAGGCCTTTATTCTGTTGGAAAGATCTGTTTGAATGTAGTTATGACGAAGAAAGAGGATATAAGATGATGCCTAATGTTAAGTGCATTAGACTTCCCTGGTGGCTCAGATGGTAAGCGTCTGTCTACAATGTGGGAGACCCGGGTTCAAGCCCTGGGTTGGAAAGATCCCCTGGAAAAGGAAATGGCAATCCACTCCAGTACTATTGCCTGGAAAATCCCATGGACAGAGGAGCCTGGTAGGCTACAGTCCATGGGGTTGCAAAGAGTCGAACATGACTGAGTGACTTCACTTTCACTTATGTTAAGTGCAGAACTGCTCTGTTTTGGCATTTTATTCTTTTGAGATGATTTAGAAGCATGATATTTCAAGATATACACTATTTGGTTATCATCCCTTAGCCTCTCCAAGAAGTGACAAAACTCAAAAGATTGTTTATGGAAGGACTGATAGTTTAATGCCTACATTTCAGTAGCAGGAAAGACATCAGAACAAATTCAGATTTATCTACATTATCCTTAGTGTGAAGGACAATCATTTATTTCAGTAGGACTGACTAGAGTGTTTAGTGCTGGCATCAAGTTTAAGTCAGAATTTTACCAAGTGCAGAATCCCTTCTACAGCAGCCCCAACAGCAGATGGCAGCCTAGCCTATGATTGAATTTCATAAAGGATTACTCTGCCAGTTGCAATCCAAGTCATTAATGAATAGTTCTAGAGAAGAGGAATTTATTGCTTATGTTAAACAAATTTCTGCTTCTTAGTAACTCTTCTGCCTGTATCTAACATCTACTCTCTTGACCACAAATTAGTCTATTCTGCATTAGTCTTCACACTTGTCTCCCTTGAATCTTTTTCACTCTAGCGTGAACATCCTGCTTGATGTAACGGTTGACATACCAGCTGGCCTTCTTAGGATGCTCTCCTGGTACATTTCTACTCTCTGAGTCATTCAGATTGAAAGTGATCTCCAAGTTCTGGTCTGTGTAGCAGAGGTCTCAGTAGCACCAGGATCTCTTATGATCAAGATCTAGAATATATAGACTGAGACTAAAGTCCCCTCTTCTGTTGTTTTGGCATCAGTGTCACTCTGTTGGACGAGAATGAATGTGAATATGCTGCTTATTCTCTGTTTGCTTCCCCAACAGATAGTTTCTCCACTTGGTCCTCCCTGAAAGATCCCCTATGAGTCTGACCTCTACTGAATGTACCTCTCAGCTGGCCCGGCTCTCTAGATTCTGATTGGACTTGGCCTCAGCAGGAACTTGGAGGATAAGAGTAAGAAGGTATTAAACCATTTTTTAAAAGAACAATGAATGTGTCTTACCTGTGGCCTCACCTCCTGCTGGGCATTATCGTGCCAATCCTTGGGTGACCCACTGTTATGAGTTAGTTGCCTTAATCCTGTAAACAGTTCCTTTATTAAACTCTTCTCAGTTAAACTCTTTGACAGTGCCACCATTTTCTGCTGGGATACACATGGTATGGGCTTCCCTAGTAGCTCAGCTGGTTGCCAGGAGCCAGCATGAGGAACTCCGCCCATGGCAAAGGTCATGAGGAAGGAGGCTCGGCATACGCAAAGGCGGGATCAAGCCTCAGGAGTCCCCCTGGAAATTCTCGAGCATCTACCCCCAAAACCAGAGTCTGCCTACTTTCTGCTTTGTGCTCTCACCTACACCTCTGACTTTATGGGGGGCTGTCCCCCACTATCTCTCTCTGAAAAAAAGAGTTAACTTACAGCTCCAGTTAATAAAGTTCCTGGATGTGATAGTGTTTCAACCTACAAACTCCTTTGAAGTCCTCTAGCCTGCCTGAATAGGTTTTTCCAGCCACATGTGATTGTTCAGAGCCTCCCAACTGTGAGAGGCATGAGATGTTCTAAACTGTCTAAATACAGATTCTTTTGAGCAGTTAAAAGATTGATTAGAAATCGTATTGGTGAAGGGTTTTTCACTTGTTGGGCCAATGTTTGCTGCTAAGTTTTCATATCCCTTACATACTGTGTCCCTGGCAGTGTATTGATTAATATAATTGGTGTATAGGAATGTAAGTAGTAGCTTTAATGTTTGTAACCTTGGACCCTTGAGTTAATTCTTTTTCTTGTTATAGCCCACCATACCTTTGCCCTATAGGAATGCAGCTTTATCTAATGCTTTTGGAGGGTGGCGCCTGACTAATCACCTTTAGAGAAAAATAAGTTTTCTGAAGAAAGGGTCTTAAAATGTTAACAGGCCTCCAGGCCAGAAGATGATGCAAATCACCTAAACTTTTGCATATGATAAGTTTGCAGAAAGAAAGCCTGGTTTGCTGCATGACTCTACCCCTTCCCCCATTATCCTCTATGCATAACTTAAGGTATAAAAACTACTTTGGAAAATAAAGTGCGGGCCTTGTTCACCGAAACTTGGTCTCACCATGTTCTTTCTCTCATCTTCTGGCTGAACTGGGGCGTGGAGGCTCATTAAGCCTACTAATTTTGCCTGGGCTTCGAAGATCTGACCAGGGAGGCCTTAGTGTCTCCTCTCCTGCGGGAGAACGGGAGGACGCCTACGGCCTATGTAGGTGACGTAAATTCCTTATTTTGGAATTTTATTAGCTTTCCACGTAAACCAAGTTATTCAGCCTCTTTTCTCCACTGAATTTTCTCACTGAGCTATCCTTATTTAACCACTCTTTATATCTTTAATTCTATCGTATCCTGATCGCCGAAGCCGTCTCCCCTTTGAAACCCCTGACTCCAACGGGGCTGGACCCTGGCAGCTGGTAAAGAATCTGCCTGCAATGCAGGAGACCCCAATTCAATGCCTGGGTCAGGAAGATCCCCTGAAGAAGGGATAGGCTACCCACTCCAGTATTCTTGGGTTTCCCTGGTGGCTTAGCTGGTAAAGAATACACCTGCAATGCAGGAGACCTGGGTTTGATCCTTGGGTTGGGAAGATCCCCTGGAGAAGAGAATGACTATCCACTTCAGTATTCTGGCCTAGAGAATACCATGGGCTGTATAGTCCATGGGGGTCACAAAGAGTCAGACATTCCCTGACGGCTCAGTGGGTAAAGAATCTGCCTGGAATGCAGAAGACACAGGAGATGTGGGTTCGTTCCCTGGGTTGGAAAGATCCCCTGGAGGAAATGGCAACCCACTCCAGTATTCTTGCCTGGAAAACCACATGGACAGAGGAGCCTGACGGGCTATAGTCCAAAGGTCGCAAAGAGTTGGACATGACTAAGCATGCTGGCATGGTACAGAGGGTATAAGGAGCATGCTGCTGCTGCTAAGTCGTTTCAGTTGTGTCCAACTCTGTGAGACCCCGTGGACAGCAGCCCACCAGGCTCCTCTGTCCCTGGGATTCTCCAGGCAAGAATACTGGAGTGGGTTGCCATTTCCTTCTCCCACAAGGAGCATATAGGCACTAGAATACTGGGAAATTTTTCAAATGAACTGCACCAGAAGAGATCTTCCTGATTCTGTTTTGTGTAGAACTTTTTTTAGCTCCCAAATACAGTATTTTGAACTTAGCTCTCAGGGAGTTCTTTATGTTGGCGTTGGCCAGTCATTTCAGATGGCTGAGATCATTTGGATCTTGATTTTGTTAGTGATCTTAGCCTTTCCCCTCAACGATTTGCTAATTGTGTACAAATTTTATTACTATGTGATCTCTCTTGCCATCCATGGAGAGGCAGTAGAGCATCATGAGGAAAAATCAACTTTGGGGTTGAGTTAGGTTTGAATTACTAACCATGTGAACTTCATTTCTTAATCTATAAGATAAGCATAATACCTGAAAAATTTGGTGTGAGTTTAACAAAAAAAAGTCTTTAAAGCCCTTATGTCTCACTTGGTCCATGATAAGCCTTCAATAAATGATAACTTTGTATGCAGGAGAGAAAGGTAAGCTATCCCCCAAAGAAATAAGCCAACTAAGAATACCATTCAAGATGTAAGTATAGAATGAGAGGAATATGGATTGTGTGTGTATGTCTATGTGTGTGGGGGAGGGGGAGAGGAGGGCAGTAGACAAATGAACTGACCCTCAAACTTCCTGTAGAGAGGAAAATAATTTCATTGGGAACATCAGTCATCTGAAAAGATGGTTATTTGAACATCTCTCTTTGGGTTTCTGCTCTGCTTCTCTGGTTGTCTTTATTTATTGGGCTCCCTCTGCCTTCTCTAGTCTCTGCCCCAACCATCTCCTCCATCCCCTAATTCAAAAACTTTCCTCCTTCTTACCAAGAAATGTACTTTATCAATTAGTTCTATGTTTCTGTTTTCTAATATGCTGCTTTCTGCTTTCTTGTTTACTAATGAATTATTTCTGCTTTCCTAGGACTAATTATTCCTCTTTTACTATTTTTTGCTAATACTTAGTGTTTTTATTTTCATTCTGCTCTATTTTTCATATTTACTATTTTTATTTATCACTATTTTCTAGATAGTCTACAAATTTTATTTAGATGTTTTTTGATAAAAGAATTATTTGAGAAAAGTCTTATGTTCCCATGTTGTGATTTCTAGTTTTATTGCATTATAATCAGAGAATATTATCTGTATTTGTAATAGCATTTGTACCACATTTATACCTTTTTACTTCACTCAGATTTTTTTCAGATGGCCTAACATGTTCTCTTTTGTAAATATATCATTGACACATAACAATTCAACAGTTCAGTGTACGTTTTTTGGTTATCCGCTGCTGCTAAGTCGCTTCAGTCGTGAATGACTCTGTGCGACCCCATAGACGGCAGCCCACCAGGCTTCCCCATCCCTGGGATTCTCCAGGTGAGAACACTGGAGTGGGTTGCCATTTCCTTCTCCAATGCATGAAAGTGAAAAGTGAAAGTGAAGTCCCTCAGTCGTGTCTGACTCTAGCAACCCCATGGACTGCAGCCTACCAGGCTCCTCCGTCCATGGGATTTTCCAGGCAAAAGTACTGGAGTGGGGTGCCATTGCCTTCTCCAGGCTATACAATTTGCTAATACAATTTAATGTGCTTGTATTAGGGCCTTTATATATTTTCTTTGTTGCCTTCTTTCTTTATCATGAGATGAGAGGGTAAGCTAAAGTCTCACCACCATTTTTCTTTTCATATCTCTTTGCATTTCCTGAAGTTTTATCTTCATGAAGTTTTTATGCACAAAACAGTGCACATACAGTTTTTGTGTATAACATTTGGATTTTACCTTTTATAAAAATCTTTTCTCCCCCTTGATTTTGCTTGGCCTGGTGTTATGGCACAGGTTTAACATTTTTGTTGTTGTTTAGTCGCAAGGTCATGTCTGACTCTTTTGTGACCCCATGAACTGTAGCCCACCAGACTCCTCTGTCCAAGCTCCTCTGTCCATGGGATTTCCCAGGCAAGTATAATGGACTGGGTTGCCATTTCCTTCTCTAGGGGATCTTCCCGACCCAGGGATTGAAACCGCGTCTCCTAAATTGGCAGGTGGATTCTTAATCACTGATCCACCTGGGAAGCCCACAGGTTTAATATTTTAGAGATAAAATTGATTAGGAATCACAAGGATCTCAGGGTTGCTATAGTGGTTCAGAACCACGGACAGCTATCCCTCTAGGAACCGTCTTCCTCACTTCAGGGTCTTAAACCTTTGTGAGTCACAGAGTTAGAGAAGAGATACGGAAAGTCACCCTAAAATGATAAGTTGATTTCTAGTCTTCCATGAAACCTAAGAGAAGGCTAATGGACTGTGCAAATTCAGAAACCATTCGAAGTAGGGATGTCATTCCTAGTGTATTCAATCTTACCACCTCATTGGGCTAGATTATTTCCATCGTGAGGGAGACTGCCTCAAGCTATTTTGGCTGAGGCATGTTTCTAAAAATGCATCCAATTAACTTCCTTTGTTGTGGTTTCTTGCTCACCAAACATTATTCTGATTATGATTCAACATCCCATAAAATTCCATCTGCAGGGAGAAAATATATTAGGCATGACAATGCTAAACACTTCAACCCATGTCACTACAAACATTTCAACATAATTTGGTAACTTGGCACCTTGGTTCTATACATTATTTTCCATGTGCTTAGTTAGCATAATGAATTCACTTTCAGAAACACTCATCCTATCTCAATTGTGAGTAAACTGGCTTTTGTATATATACATATATATGGTTGAGAGAATGTAAAACTATGAATTCACTAAGACAACTCTTATGATGGTAATCTGCCAACTTGCACCTTTTCATTACTGTGCACATTCCAGTAAAAGCATGGACCATGTGTGAGCAAGGGGAGAGCCCTGTGGCACTCCACCAAATTTCCCACTCCAAGTTCATATTGGCTTATTAACCAATGCTCACTATCACATGAAAATCTGTAACTGAATCTGGGTGCTGACATGATGAAATGGTGTGATATTCAAGCAGCAATGCAGATATTCAAACACCTGTTTATTTCCTGGGAGAAAAATTTTAAAGAAAAGTATATTTAAACAACTGTTTATATTTGACTAAAGAAAAGCAAGCAAGCACTTAATTTATGAATTTGCTAATTGCTCATCTCAGCTGAGAACACTGGTGTTGAATATATGCCATTGTTTTCAGATTTTGCACAGAAAATAATTTCAAAGACTAAATGATATAATGCCTACACAGAGCCTGAGGAATGGCTATGAAAGCAATCCTGGGGCTACTGAGGCTGTCACAGTGGCACTTAGCTTTTCTGTTTGGACCTTGGGGCCATTTTTCTCATAAGTAAAATAAAATAAAATAAATATGTCTTAAGACATAGATACACAGAAGTTCATTTATATTTGAATTTTGGAAAGTCTATTACTATCAATTACTACTAATAAGAAGGCACATCAGGGTGTTTTTCTTATGCTGATAGTGATTCAGTTCAATCACTCAGTCATGTCTGACTCTTTGCAACCCCATGGACTGCAGCACACCAGGTTTCCCTATCCATCACCAACACCCAGACCTTGCTCAAACTCATGTCCATTGAGTTGGTGATGCTACCCAACCATCTCATCCTCTGTCATCCACTTCTCCTCCTGCCTTCAATCTTTCCCAGCATCAGGGGCTTTTCCAGTGAATCAGTCTTTTGCATCAGGTGGCCAAAGTATTGGAGCTTCAGCTTCAGCATCAGTCCTTCCAATGAATATTCAGGACTGATTTCCTTTAGGATTGACTGGTTTGATCTCCTTGCAGTCCAAGGGACTTTCAAGAGTCTTCTCCAACACCACAGTTCAAAAGCATCAATTCTTTGGTGCTCAACTCTCTTTATGGTCCAACCCTCACATCCATACGTGACCACTGGAAGAACCATAGCTTTGACTAGACGGAGCTTTGTTGGCAAAGTAATGTCTCTGCTTTTTAATATGCTGTCTAGGTCGGTCATAGCTTTTCTTCCAAGGAGCAAGCATCTTTGAATTTCATGGCTGCAGTCACCATCTGCAGTGATTTTGGAGCCCAAGAAAATAAAGTCTGTCAATGTCTCCATTGTTTCCCCATCTATTTGCCATGAAGTGATGGGACTGGATGCCATGATCTTAGTTTTTTGAATGTTGAGTTTTAAGACAGCTTTTTCATTCTCCTTTTTCACTTTATCAAGAATGATTAAGGCAGCTCTGCCTTAAGGTATTTTCTTATGCCAGAGATGCCAGAAATAGAACATCTCTCAGTTTTGGAGATCCTTTGTTTATGAGGGCTTCCCTGGTGGCTCAGATCATAAAGAATCTGTCTGCAATGCAGGAGACCCAGGTTCAATCCCGGGGTTGGCAAGAACCTCTGGAGGAGGGTATGACAACCCACTCCAGTACTCTTGCCTGGAGAATTCCATGGATAGAGGAGCCTGGTAGGCTACAGTCCATGAGCACAGCTACATTTAGTCAATTTCAGTCAATGATATTCACTAAATGCCACTAGAGCAGAAGTAAATACCAACAGAAAACCACATTTTACAAAGACAATCACCTCAGCATCCTAACCTGCCACTTCTTAATAACTGAAATTCCTCTCTTTTGCTGCAGTCAGCCTGATTGGGCTGGAGGAATACAGATGGTCATGTAGCCCTCCAAAAGCACTCATATGACCTTTCTGGAGAGGAGATTCTTGGATAGTGAGTAATTTTTGAAAGCTGGAATGAGTTAGCAGCAATAGCAGAAGGAAAAAAAAATGAGTGTGGCCAATTCAAGAAGCCATTTGGTAGGATAAGGGTTCTGAGGGAAACCCCTGGTTCAAGGAACAACTCAGGAGTTTCTTCTGTCATAGAAGGGTGGGATAGTAGGAGATCAGGAGTCTTGGGGATTTAGTTGCCTGATTTCTTGCCTAAATGCTAGTGCAAATGATGCAAAGCACTCCAAGGGCTTCTGCTTCAGCCACTGTAGAGTATATTTGTTGCCTTTTGGCTGTGAAGCATCCACACATTTCCTACTAGCACCGCAATGTCCCTTCATTAGGAATTCTTCACTGTAGACAGTTTTGCTGGTATGGGTGAGAGCCTGTGACTTAGTTTTGTCTTCTTTGAGAGTTTTTATGAGACTTTAAACAGTGAATGGGAGATGGACAGTCTTGCTCCACAGGTGCAAGTAGACTAGAATGTTCCTGAGGCAGCCTATATTTTCTGCTTCTCAGCCCTGAGGGGAAATCCTTTTGACTTGTTCTCCAATTTTTTGTCACTTCTTTGGGTCTCCCCACTCATACATTAAAACAAATCCCTTTCTATTAAACCTATCTAGAATACTCACATGATCCTGACTAACTTCAAGGATGGTATAGAAGTGTAATCCCACCATGTTTCAGGAAGAAGAACTAGCCCTGTGAGTTCCACAATCACATGTACCACACATTTATATTCATCACTTATCTTATAAAGATACTGCATTCTCTTTGTGTGATTTTCTGATATGCCCAGTGCTTTAAGTGCACTTAGGAAATTTTCTTTAAAAGGTTTATTTTGTAATCCTAACATGATGGGAATGTAAAGTTCTTACTGATGAACTCAATTTCCTCAATAAATAAAATGAAACACTGAGAAGTAAGGTTAAATTTTGAATAACAGACAGATTAAAGGAAAAATTTCAATTACCTTTTAGATAACTGAGACAAAGACATTTGCGGCGTCAACACAATTCTATTTAATTATGTGTTAAATAATTTTTAGGAAAATTGGAAACAAGTTGATAGTGAAATCAATATGTCACTAAACAAACATATGGTCTAATTTTTTGCTAAATTGACAAAATAAGGCAGCTGTTTAAGTATCATCTAAATATAGCCATGTTCCTTCAGAAAACAGCTTGCAGGTAGCATTATTCCTGAAAATTGTGGCATGTAGTTAGCACTTGTGGGTTTTTAGCCTGTAAAGGAAGAACCTAAAAGGTGACACAAAGCAAAGGGGTCATTAGAAAAATACAACTTTTCCCCCACATTTTGGCCACGCTCTGTGTCCTGTAGGATCTTAGTTCCCCAATCAGGGATTGAACTCCAGGCCAGGGCAACGAAGGCGCTGAGTCCTAACCACTGGATCACCAGGAATTCGTGGCTTCCCCTAGTCTTCCTTACAGCTTACCATCTGTTCAGCAGATGGCCTTGGACTGAGTGTTCTTATTTTTTTATTTCCCTTATCAGCTTGTCCTGACACACACACGCACACCACCCTCCGCTCCCCAGCCCTACTCCCAGCTCATGAAGTGTCATTCACGTTAGCAACTTTGCTTTCTTCGGGGCTTGGTCTGCCAACCTACTTTCTCTTTACAGAGATGAAATAAAAGCAAACTCATTTCTACCCTCTTAGCCTCTGGAATCTTTAACTGCTGTGATGTTTAAAAAATTAAAGAAGTGATAACTCAAACAAACTCATTTATTCCCTAAGTCTGTAGGTTCATGTCAGTCTTTTGAAATATATGCTCTGAGCCCAGTGTGGTGACTTTGGTGGGTCATGCTCAACCCATTGTGAACAGGAGTGCTGACCTGCACCCTGAAGTGTGAAGTCCCTTTTTGCCCCTCAGAGTGGCCGCCTGAACTAATTTATCACTCAGTCTGAAAAGCCATTTTTTATAACTCACTGTGGTTATACCTTGCTTGTTTCTCCAACTGTCCTATATAAAGTATTGATTTCTCATACTAGCAGTGACTAAGGATGTCATGTCACCTCTTCATTACTACCTAATGGGGGCAAAGTGGACACGTTCTGAAGCCCAGCACCCATCTCCTGGTTCACATACCTCATCCTCCTCTTGTCTCCAGCGAGTGGAGCGCTGTCTTCAGGGGCTATCTCCCTTTTACCTTCATCAATCTGATGACCATATCGTCCCCATGGAAATCTCAATTTCCAGTCAGCAAAGGATGCACATAAAAGATCACTGTGAGTTGTTTATTTCTCCTCACTGGCAGTTTGCATTTTCCTGGGGCTTATAAATCTCCTGGCATTTATTACACTTTCTGGTTAGATGTCAGCTTATTTGTGAAGCTGTCTGTCATTGTGCTCAAAACTGAGGGGAGCCACAGTCTAGCCAGGAGAAGTGACTAATTCCCACTGTCCTCCCTGCTAGCTTTTGAGCAGTAGGAAGCTCTGAGGCTCTGCAGACAAGCCCCCTCTGGCATTTGGGATGCTCTCCCACCATGCCTCCCCATTAATTAACCGAGCAACTAACAGAACCGTGACTGGTGTTCATGCCTCCTCTGAATTTGCTTGCTTGATTTGTCCTTGAATGACCTTGGAAGAGTTGCCCTCCCCTTGTCCCCTGGGTTTTGGACACTCCATCCTTGGGACTGGCTCCAAGTTGACTCTGGTGTTGACTTAGGGCAGATACCATAGGCCAAGAAACCCACACACAGCCTTGGCAAAACTGGAGATGCTGGATGTTTCCTACTGGGACACAGGAAGACTGAGAACCTCTAATGAACCTGGACTACAAGTTAAAATCATGCCAGACTCTTTAGAGTGGTTAGCCCTGGACTATGGGATTAAGAGGGACATTTATTTTCTTTTTTAGATTCAGCTGCACTTTCTGCAATGGGCATGTATCAATAAAATATGTGATGCTGTTCAGAAGTTGCCTCCCCTTGTCATGTTGCTGGTGTTATTAGGGGTGCTTTTGTATCTGATGAGTAAAAATCTAGGCTGGACACCCCAAGCAAAAAGTGTTTGCTCAGTCACTAAGTCATATCGGACCCTTGGACAGTCTCCTGGGTTGGCAGGTGATTCTTTACCACTGAGCCAACCAGGAAAAGTGAAAAGTAGTGAAGTGTTAGCCACTCAGTTGTGTCCAACTCCTTGGGACTCCATGGACTATAGCCAGCCAGGCTTCTCTCTCCATGGAATTCTCCAGGCAAGAATACTGGAGTGGATAGCCACTCCCTTCTCCAGGGTATCTTCCTGACCCAGGGATTGAGCCCAGGTCTCCTATATTGCAGATTCTTTACTGTCTGAGCTACCAGGGAAGCCCACCACCTCAGGCAAATAAAATGGAGTTAATTTTGACATGTGTTCTCACTTCTTAACCCTTGGGAATTTTAAACACAAAAGTATTCCATGTGATCAAATAAACAAGTTCAGAGAATGGATGGGTGCCCTGGTTACTGCCTTTCTACCCGTCCTAGCACCTGCCTTGGCTCATAGAGTTTTGAGAATGGTGGGTATAAAGGAAACTGTGTACATCTCATAAGTGGAACATTCAGCTCCCTCTTCTCCAGCAACTGACCCTCTCTCTCATCAGGCTAGCTTCACTCCTAGGCCTCCTGGGATTTCATCAGGGCCAGTGAAGAGGTCAAGTTTCCTTTTGTTTCTCCTCATACCTCCAGAAGAAAGAATTTATGTACACTTATGTACATGTCACTGACTGCAAAATACAGTCACTTAATCCTCTTATCTGGTCTACATGTCCCATTGCAGGGGCACATATTGTGACTTCACCACTCCATCCTAATAGAGGAGACTTAATAGAGGAGACTATTTAATGGAACCTGGACAGACCCTGCAACTTGTTTTTCCAGTAAAATATGGAGAAAGCAATATTGTGGGACTTTCAAGGTTGGACTATAAGAGGCCTTGGAACTTCTGCTTTTACTGTCTTCGAATGCTTCTCTGATACCACCAACCTACTGGAAGACGAGAGGTCATTGGAAGAGAATCAAGATTCTCAGCCATCTGCCAGTCATGTGAATGAGACCATCTTGGACCTGATGGCCCAGTAAATGCTTCCACTGTACACAGTCAAAACAATGAGGGAAACCAGACAAAAAATAATGTGAGTTTGGGGGTATCAACTGTACAGCAATAGATAGTTGAAAAGCTTAATGCCTTTTAGAGACAGAAACACCTAAATCCTATTCATGTTAGCACTTGGTTAGTACAGTATAGATGTTGAACTGGTGTTGGTTGCAAGTAAAGCCTAAATAGGCAGTGACCAGAACACAAGCCTTTATGGTCCATGGTCAAGAGTTTAGACTTAATCCTAAGAACAGCCATAGAAGGATTTAGGCAAGAACATAACCTGGTCAAATTTTCATTTCATAAAGTGATAATAGCATCCATATGGGTTTCCCTGGTGGCTCAGTGGTAAAGAACATGGGCCAGGAAGATCCCCTGGAGGAGGAAATGGCAACACACTCCAGTATTCATGCCTGGAAATCCCATGGACTGAGCAGCCTGGCGGGATACAGTCCATAGGGGTTGCAAAGAATGAGACACAACTTAGCTCCTCAACAACAACAATTTGCATCCATGTGGAGAATGGATTTAAAAATGTCAATTCTGGAGGCAGGAAAACCATTTGGAAGGCTATTATAGTGATTGTTTAAAGTTGAAGGTAAGCTTAGAAATGTGGCAAGTGGCAGAAGAAAATAGTTTCAAAGATTTTAGAGATATTAAAAACGCAAAATTGGAAGGACCTGATTGCATGAGGAAACTGGGTGGAGAGTGGTGTCAGTCCTAGCGATGAAGAATTCTGGGGGCAGAGGAAATTAAATTTGGAACGAAAGATGGTAAGTTTGGTTTTTTGAATGTTCATGCAGGAAGCATTCATATGGAGAATTCTGATGGGCAGTTTTGCATAGAGGATTGCATCTAAAGATGTCAGGAGTGGACTGAAAATTGAAACCACCAATAATTATGAGTTTTAAATAAACAGTATTTTCCATTCTGATTGAAGGTAGCACACATATAAGTCAGAGAGCCATAAGTTTATTTTTTTCTGGCCAACCTATAGAACAGAACACAACTTATACAACAGAAGGTAAACATGAATTTTGAGGATTAACTGGAAAGCTCATAAGAGAACAAGAAAGATTCTGTTTCATGATTCATGAAGGATGATATTTTAGAGTTGATTTCATGAGGGAATTCATTAAGCCAGTATAGAGTCATGCCATTTTAACTGTAATGTTTAAGGATCTTTAGCTCTGATGTTTTTAATTAGAAGAAGCAAATAAAGAGAGCTTCGTTTTAACTGTGGGAAATCACTCTTCTGTATTTCCAGTGACTTCAAATTTGTCCTGATGCTGCTATCCAGATAATCCTGGTGGTTACTCAGATAATTATTAAGGGGCTTCCTTCATAGCTCAGCTGGTAAAGAATCCACCTGCAATGAGGGAGACCTGGGTTCAATCCCTGGGTTGGGAAGATCCCTTGGAGAAGGGAAAGGCTACCCACTCCAGTATTCTTGCCTGGAGAATTCCATGGACTATATAGTCCCTGGGGTCACAAAGAATCGGATACGACTGAGTGACTTTCATTGAGTCCTAAGTCCTTACTTTGTCTCAGTTTCTTTCCTACAAGATTGGTTAGGAAAATGGACATAGGACCTACTAATAGGCCTTACTGATAGCCTCTGACACAGCTGCCGGTGTGAGGAGTCAGACAGTATACGTAATACATTTTTTTAGTGCCAGAAGAGACTTTAGAGGTTGTTCGCCTATCCCCCCTCTCACTTTCACTCTCTCACTCTCACACACGCACACACCACCCCACACACTCAGATTCAGGCACAAAGAATATTAATACAAGCATTTTTTGAGAAGTTTTTATATATCAGGCACTGCTCTAAACAGTTCACATGTATTAGCTTGTTTAATCCTTAAACCCCAGTTAAGTAGATACGATTACTATTTCTTTTTCTTCACCAGATGAGGGAGCAAGGTAAAGAGAGGTTAAGTAACTTGCTCAGCATTACTAACCTAGTAAGTGATGTGGCTGAAACTCAAAGGAGAGTGTCTGGCTCTGGGATCAACCCAATCCAAGAACTTAGGTGCTGACAGCATGGCAGGAAGTTAAAAAGGATAAACTGAGTTCAAACTGAGCTTCCCTCTAACCTTAGCCTCACTCCCAAACAAGCAGAAAGCCAGATCCAGAAGCAATTATGCGTTATATTCTCATTTTAATCGTATCCCCCCACTTGAAAACTGTGCCCCCAGACCAGCCTCCTTCCCCAGACGTGGTACCTGCCCGAGCCTGCCCCCAGAGGGCAGTGCCGCGCTATCTACCAGGCAGGTAGCGCACGCTTTCTTCCTTCAGACTCTCCAGTTTGCTTCTCCTTCACTCCATTCAGGTTGCTCAGTACAAACAAGTAGCCTGCCTGTAAAACCTTGCCCTGAGCACCCTACAGCAACCCCGGCTTCATTTTTTAAGTCTTTATTATCGGGCTTCCCTGGTGGCTCGGAGGTTAAAGCGTCTGCCTAGAATGCGGGAGACCCGGGTTTACTACCTGACATTACATTCTCATTTTAATTGTGTCCCCCTCCTTGAAAAGAATCCTGTAAGGACAGGGACTTTTCCTGTCACATCTGTTATAGTTCCCACAACTACCATAATGCCTGGCACATAGTAGGGGCTCATTAAATATTGAGTGCTTCTGGAGCTCAGGGCAGACTGCCCCCAAACATGCCAAAATGGCATATTGATTATTTTCAATTAAACTTACTTGAGAAATAGCCAGTGCAAGAAGAGCAGTCTGACCCTTCTCTCTGTGCACTGCCCTACCGCCCACCCTGAAAGTAGGAACTAAGTTTCCCGTCTGAAAGGTACTTCCCTGCACCGAGAGACAGAGAGAAAAGCATTCCTAACACCCCAGGTAGGGAATTTAGGGCCAACAAGTCTGACAACCAACCTTGTTACTTCTTTAGGAATTTACTACACTAAGCCCAACCTTTGTTTAGAGTCTTCACTAATCAAGCACCCAAGCCTAAGTTCCTTTGCCTGTTAGTTCCTCACAAATGTATTGTCTAAAAAGTATAAAAGCTATGAGCCTTGGCTATTTCTATGAGACCTTTGTATGCACCAATTAAATTAGCTTTTTTCTCCCGTTAATCTGTCTTTCATTAGTTTAATTATAAGAGCAGCACAAGAACTCAGGACGTGTAAGGGGAAATGTCTTCTCAGCAGTGCATGATGAAGACTGGCGAGTTCAGCTTCCCCTGGTCAGAAGGACAGGGAAACAGAGACTTTGGGATAAATACAATGAGCATTTAAGAATTCAGCAGTTCTAAGCAAGGCCCTGAGCCAGGCTGTGTACTGAAATCTCCGGGCCTCACTTGCAGCTTGAGTGTGTTGATTTGATCCCCATCATGGCACAGAGGACAGTTTAAGTCTTTTGTTTGTTTCTCAATGGGAAGGAGCTGACCATGGTTCCTGACTGTGGACTGACCAGGAAAGGGGGAATTGTGGGAAGACTTGGTGGCTCCTAGGCTCCGCTTTGCCTGGACATCCATAAGGGCTCGTCTGTATTCCATCAGCTGTCCTGGGATGAAGGCACTGCCGGGCTCTCCAAGGAAGAGCTATTCTCTAGGACAAGGGAGGGTCTGCTCCAACAGGGAGAGTTGGACAACAGTATAGTCTTTAAGAGCTTAAGCTTTGAGCTTACATTAAAAATTTTGATTCTGTTCCTTTCCTTGAATGAGTAGTGTGACCTTGAATGAGTTCCTTAACCTGAGTCTCTTCTCACCTGTTTAATGAAAAGAACTATGTCTATTTTGTGAGATAGTTCTCAGGACTCAGAAGTGCTGACTAAACAGTAGTCTATTAGAAAAGAATCACCTTATTTCTGAAGTGGGCACTTCAACATATTCTTATGAGCTTTTGGTGTGATTTCAGGTATTTAGTGGGATTTTGTGAATGGGTTTATTGCAAATAGCTTTCATGTTTCAAAATTTTCTTAAACAACAGGTTTTCCCAAAGTGCATTCTATAAACTACCCATTACCAACATGTTAGTACATATCACAAAAACAGGCCAATATTGCAGTGTTTATACAGTCTGTAATAAGCTAAGTGGCTATTGCAAATACCTAAGAGAAGTATTTTCTAATTTTACAAAGTCATTAGATCACAGAATTTTCTTTTTATGGAGTGCTTAGTAGAACTTACATTCCATGCAAAGCAGTTTGAGAGAAAATACTTTCAAAGAAAAAGGACTCAGTTTTATTTCAGAAATATCTGTCACCTTATTGTATTAAAAAATCAAGTCTCATTCTAGAAAAAAATCTTAACTTTTGTACATTTTGGTTTAGGTAAGACAGTTAAAGGGAAAAACACCATTTTGAATGTTCCATACTTAGGGCAGCAGGCACCCTAGGTCCTGCTTGGCGATCAAGAGTGAAGAGAATAGATATCCAGCAGGGCCCTGAGGGCTTCCTGGGCACAAAAGCCTTTCTGTGTCCTGCATTTCTTTGGTTACAGGAAATAGTCCTCACTTAGCTTCCACCACCTTCCCTGAGGTCCAATGGGTCGGTTCAAGCAGTTGTTAATTAGGAAAGGGAGGGGATGAGGGCCAAGGGAGGAACAAATTGTTAAGAGAAACAATAATGTTACCTTGGGGCAAGGTCCTGGTTCCCTGTCTAGGGATACAGACAGCAACATCTCTGAGCTGTTTTGCAGATACTGAAACCCTCAACATGTGGGAGAAGTCAACAGTTAACTGGCTAATGATGGTACACTGCCCACAAGCATGTAGACCCCAGGCTGGAAGGTTGGAACCAGAAGGTTGATTATGCTGACTCCCAGTTTCCTCATCACCAGACCATCAGAAGGATGCCATGAGCTGATCATGCCCTTTTTGAACCATTACTATCAAGCTCCTCACCACCCCCTCCAGGTCAGGACACAGTTTTGAGGGCATTAGCCTGCTGTGGCCCCCTTTGCCTGGCCAAGCAATAAACCTCTTCTTTTTTACTTTACCCAAAACTCTGTCTCTGAAATTTAATTTGGTGTCAGAGTACAGAGGCCATATTTGGCTTCAATACGATTAAGTGCACTTCTATCGCTAAGACATCCTGAGGAGGATTTGTAAAGTATCTTGTGAATGGGCAGTATGCTTTAAATTCAAGCGTCCCATGTCACAGCTATGGTAACGACTACTCTTTAGGCTGCAGAGAAGCTTTAGGTAGAAGCAATTTCATACCTAGGCCACACTGATTTTAAATATAATATTGCAAACCATCTTAAAATCATGTAGAGGTTACTAGACAGCAGGTGAGATTTGAATGCCTATCACTTGAACTGAGTCTCTGTAATGTTCTTATTTGCAAAATTTGTTTTTTGCTTGGACAGTTGTTGTTCAGTCGCTAAGTCATGTCTGACTCTCTGCAACTGCATGAACTGCAGCATGCCAGGCTTCCCTGTCTTTCACTATCTCCCAGAGTTTGCTCAAATTCATGTCCGTTCAGTCGCTAATACTATCTAACCATTTTATCCTCTGCAGCCCTATTCTTTTGCCTTCAGTCTTTCCCTATTAGTCAAAAATTATGCCTTGGTTTTTATTTAAGTTCTTCTTTTATTAGAATGACTTCCAAGTCATTCATTAAGAAGTAAAGCGAATTCAAAGATTTTGTCCATAGGCACGAACTGGATTTCTTAAAAGTCCTGCTGCGTATTTTGTAGACAAGAATGTCTGTTCCTCTTCTCTCGCATACCCTCATTCCTATTTGTTTCAGGCCTGCCTGCAATTACCAGCTCTATGGACCTTATACTGACTGAAGCACATTTGAGCTTGAAGTAACCTTAACCTCTATGCCTTGGTTTTCTCACCTGAACACAGGGATATTTATGCCTGTCTCAAGAAACTGTTATGAGGATGGAAGGACAATAAGTGCAGTTGGTGGCCAACGAATAGCATCTGTTATTTTGAGCGTCCTTGCAGCTTTGGGTTTCAGCTTACCGAAGAGCGTGAGATGACCCTTTCTTGCTGTGCTGTGCTTAGTTGCTCAGTGGTGTCCGACTCTTTGCAACCCCATGGACTGTAGCCTGCCAGGTTCCTCTGTTCAAGGGGATTCTCCAGGCAAGTATACTGGATTGGGTTGCCCTCTTCCAGAGGATCTTTCCAACCCAGGAATTGAACCCAGGTCTCCCACATTGCAGGGCAGATTCTTTCCCGTCTGAGCCACTTTCTTAGTGCAGTGGTTAAAAAAGACCATGAAAATATCAGCACTCCTTTCCCTAATGAAGTCATAGGTGTTGTTGTTCAGTCACTAAGCCATGTCTGATTCTTCATGACCCCATGGATTGCAGCATACCAGGTTTCCCTGTCTCTCACCATCTCCTGGAGCTTGCCCAAGTTCATGTCCATTGAATCAGTGAAGCCATCCAACCATGCCATCCTCAGTCGCCATCTTCTCCTTCTGCCTTCAAACTTTCCCAGCATCAGGGTCTTTCCATGGAGTCACGTCTTCGCATCAGGTGGCCAAAGCATTGGAGCTTATAAGATAGGAGTTGGGGCTTCCCAAGTGGTGCTATGGTAAAAGAACCTGCCTGCCAATGCAAGAGATGTAAGAGACTTGGTTTGATTCCTGGGATGGGAAGATCCCCCTGGAGGAGGGCATGTAAACCCACTCCTGTATTCTTGTGGAAAATGCCATGGACAGTGGAGCCTAATGGACTATAGTCCACAGGGTTACAAAGAGTCAGACATGACTGAATCGACTTAGCATGCTCGCATGCAAGTTAAGAGTTGCCGTGCCTGAACAAGTGGACTGGGCTGTGGAGAGGGGCTTTATCACAAGCTGCGCTGCTCCTCAGAGGTACTTAGGCCTCTTTGGAACAGTGTTTGAAAACAGCTGTAGCAACTCGTTTGAAAATCAAATGGCGACTTAGGGCAGGAGCTGATCAGTCTTGGAAGAAGGATGTGTTTATTGCCAGCTGAGTCAGCAGCCCCTGGGTCTGCTCTCTTCAAGCTCAGCCCTACTCTGCCTGCAGCCAGGCCAGCTCAAGGAGGGCCTGAAGAAGTTGTCCACCCTTTTGTTGTGTCCAGTCTGCAGAGCCAAGGGGAGAGGTAGCATTCTCTGGGAGTTTGACTTTACATTCAGGTGGGCAGAGCATTCTACTGATTGGGACCAGCATCTCCTTCTTCATACATTCCCTATCTTTCTTTGTTCATTCATTCAACAAATATTTACTATCTAGTAATAAACATTATCCAGATACTAAGCTGGAAACTGAGGAGAGAAGATGAGTAAAACACTATCCTGTCATCCAAGAGCCCTTAATCTAATAGGAGGACATATCTCTATCCCTGTTGCTGTTGTTTAGTCACTCAGTCATGTCCTACTCATGGGCTGTAGCCCTCCAGGCTCTTCTGTCCCAGGCAAGAATACTGGAGTGGGTTTCCATTTCCTTCTCCAGGGGATCTTCTCAACCCAGGGATCAAACCTTGTCTCCTATGTTGGCAGGTGGATTCTTTATCACTGAGCCACCAGGGAAGCCCCCACATATATCTTAGTAAACACCTTATAAACATAGTGTATCTCATAAATACTTCAAGTGGTATGTACAGAATGATTGGAGTATAAGGTGGACAGCCAGTCCAAGTTTAAATTATTGAGATGGAAAAAAACAGACACAGAGAGTATTAGAAGACCTGCATTATTTCATGCTCCCTCTCATTTTTTTCCTTGTCTCTTGTATCATCCTTCCTTCAAGTCACAATTAAGCAATTTGGAAAGATGGTAGACTAAGAGTAGCCCTTTCTGCAAAATTCTTCTTGGGGATGAACACTTGCTGTCCCCTTAGAGGCTGACTCTAGAGATAGCCACCATTTATTAACTGTTTATTATCCACTTGGTTCTTGATAAGTCCTTTATGTATATTATGTCATTTAATTTCACTGAATCTTTATGATAACATCTCAACACAGATGTTTTTAATATAAGGAATAGGGAGACTTAAGGTAATTGAGCAATTTTTTCCCACAGCTAGTAAATGGTAGAATCTGTATGTGAGCTCAGGTTTGACTGGCCCTAAATCCTTAGGTCTTGGGATGGATTGACTGGATTAAGGGATGTCTACCTAAAACATTTCCATATGGGTCTTTGAGTGTGTTTCTGAAGAGATTAACGTTTGATTCAGTAGGCTCAGTAAAGCCATCCTTTCTCCTCAGTGTGGGTGGGCACTGTCCAATCCACTGACTGCCCTAATAAAACAAAAAGGCAAAGGAGGAAAATTCTCTCTCTCTCTCTTCTTGAGCTGGGACATCCATCTTTTCATGCCCTCAGACATGGGAGCTCCTGTTCTTGGGCCTTAGGGTTCCAGGACTTATGCCAGTGGCCTTGAAGTTCTCAGGTCTTTGATCTCAGACTAAGGTTTATACCAATGGCTCCCTTGGTTCTCAGGCCTTTAGATTCAGACTGAATTATATCACTAGATTTTCAGATTCTCTAGTTTACATATGGAAGACCGTGAGACTTCTCAACCCTTATAAACTCATGAGCCAATTTCTGTAATAAATCCCCTGTTATACATATCTCTCTATATATTGGTTCCATTTCTTTGGCGGACTCTGACTAACACAGGTCTTCTCCACTTGACCACTGCCTCTCCCATGCCATTTCTGACCTGCAAAGAGCTTGTATCTCAGAATAAGCATAGAGGTGAGGAATGGGTTAGGTGGTCATCTGTTTTATATGCATTGTTATCAGAAATGGCAGATACTTTGAAAATGAGTTGCATGGATTAAGTGATATCTCACTAAATAGGAAAGAACTCTCATGGAAATTAAACCATCTTCTCCTTTTGCTCTGAGTTCTTTTTGTGGTTCAATTTTGCGTGTTGGCCCCAAGGCATTCAAGTTCACTCAGCTTTTCTTTGATACTGAACTTGAGACTGGTTGTCGTTGTCCTCATCTCATCTCATAGTGCTTCGTTTCTTATATTTAGCACCCTCCTCATCAGGGGACTCCAGGGTCTAGATGATGGCTTGTATCGGTAATCCAGAAGGAGGCCTAGGAACAGTACTGGTGGCTCTTCATTTGCACTAGAGGTGACACTTTCCCCACAGAAAGCTCTTATAAACTGTCTCTGTGAATGATGTGCTGATTGAAGATAATGGTGACAATGATAATTCTTTAATTATGCTTTGTACCTCTTATCTCCTTGGACTCTCAAAAGGCTTCATACCTGTCCTTACTCAAAATAGATCCATTAGCTATACTGAAATAAAAAGGCTACTGGCAAAGTGCTGGACACTGAGGCTCACAGGGGACAGAGCCAAATGGATGTAACCCTATTCACTGTTCTTTCCCCAAATATCCTTTTTCTTCTAATCCTCTCAACAGTGGTTTCCACATCAGGTCTATAAGACATCGTGGTGATGAACCTACAGGATTAGGCACATAAGGATTCTCACTTAAGTGAGCTCGCTTATTCTGCCACACCGGGCAGAGGGAGGCCAACCTGCCCCTGTGAGTGCCAAGAAGCACAAAGGCTGTCCAAGGCTCTCTGTCCACTCAGCTCAAACATATCCTCTCCTGAGCAAATTTGAGAAAGAGGAGTCATTAAAATGGGGCTCTCTCAAGACTAGGCAGTTCTCTTTCTTGTATAGCTTGTTTTCTTCCCTCTGTCTTTGCACTATCTCTATTCCAGTCTGTTCATCTTCTTGGAGAAGCTGCTTTATCACCAGCAGAGCAGGAACCCAAGATCTCACCATGTAGCTTCTCCCTCCATCTCACTATTCGTCTTTAATCTCTTTTCTCTCTGTGCTTCCTTTTTTCGTTTTTTTTTTTTTTTTTTTTGCAGACTGATTTCTTTTTAGGGCCCTCAAAGTTCTTCTAAAATGGCAGTCCAATCACTTGAGTCAGCAGAATCTTCCAGCTCAACTCCCCACAGTCTCCCAACTCCCAACAGCCAGAAGAGGGTATCTGCCTCTCCAGTTCAGATGTGTCTCCCTGGCCCAGGCAGGCTTTCTCTAGATGCGGTGAGTGGCTACTCTTTGTTGTGGAGCATGGGCTTCTCACTGCAGTGGCTTCTCTTGCTGCAGAGCAGAGGATCTAGGTGCATGGGCTCAGGAGTTTTGGTGCATGGGCTTAGATGCCCTCCAGCGTGTGCAATCTTCCTGGACCAGGGATCAAACCCCTGTCCCCTGCATTGGCAGGTGGATTCTCTACCACTGGACCACCAGGGAAGTCTTACATGTTAATTTTATTCTGGTAGACATGCAAATGATTTCTTTTTTAAACAATGATTTTATTGCCCTCTAAGACTTAAACCAATTTGGTCTCTAAATTAGCAAATTTATTTCAGCATGCCATTCCTGATGGTCTGTATAAATCTTTGTTCTTCAAATTCTCCTTTGAAAGAGCTTACTGTTCTTTGATTCTGTCTCTTGTGAAGAGCATAAATCTTTGACACATATTCACTCTGTGTTTATATGATAATTGTGCTTTAATTTTAAGAAAATTATACTTTGACAACTCAACCAAACAGGCTGCAGTTCTATGAGAATTGTCAGATCAGTCACCTGGTCAGAAGCACAAAGGCTAGAATCAGGCTTTTCTTTATCATGGCTGACTTAAGGTTCATTCCCAGATGTAAGTGTCCTTGACCAGGGCCTGATGTGGGGGTGGGGAGGGTTTCATTGCTGAGATACCCATATTGTAAGGAAGGCTGGGATCCATAGTAGAGGAGACAAAGTAGGAATGATGAGAGTGACTAAAAAAATGAAAATTTTCACTAAATTTGGAAAACAGAAGAGAGTATAGCTGGATAAGAGGGGACCTTAACACAACAAGCAGAGGCAAAAATGGGAATATCCCTTATCCAATAAGCTCTGACTAGGGGCCTATAGTCATATCTTTATTCATGTTCAGAAATTTACTTAAAATTAGTAATAATATTACAAACAATCTAAATATGTAATTAATTCCAATGTTTTGGTTTCCTAATAGTGCCAGCAGGTTCATACATGGTATTGTTGATCTTTAACCCCATCCTGCTAATTGGTAATGTGATGAAGAGAGTAAGTAACCCACCCATGTTTTTTGCAGTTAGAATTGCTACAGAAAGGACTTAAACCTAGGTTTATCTAATCCTACAGTCTACATGCTCACCCTTTCGTTCCTCCCTATCTCCTCTCTCCCTGTCTATCTCAAACATTTATTGAGTACCTACACTGTGCCAGACTCTTTGAACACAGAAAGAAACAAAGTCTTTGTTTTCAGGGAGTTTACATTCCAGTGGGAGGGACATAGAAAGTAATAATTTAAAAAATACGTCTCCTGTGGCAGTAGGGGCTGTGAAGAAGACCAGCTTTCATATTTTGTTTGATGTCTATCAGCTGTGCAATCTCTCACACTACATCGCTCATCCACATGCAGTGCTTAACTTTGTCCTGGAGAATCAGGACGACTTCACAGAAACACCTGCACGCTCTTTGTCTCAGGGTCTTTGGCAAAGAGGAGCGGACACAGTGACAGACAAAGCTGCTGGAAGAAGTGGTGCTGGAGGCAGCCAATAGCTTAATCATGCATCCCAGAGGCAGTGAATATGACATCACATCTCTGGTCCTGCGAGGGAATCCGAAGGCAACTCCCGGGAAGTCATCACGGCCCCTCGCCTCTCACAGAGGCACCCACTCGGCTTCAGAGGTGCGACTGCAGAGACTCGAAAGGGTTCACTCACTCTGACAGGAATCAGTAATAATTGTTGTTCAGATAAAATCCATGCTAAGAAATCAGCATTTATAAGTGAGGATCTCAATGGAGAGGGCATGACAGTAATTAAAATAAGTGTCACACCTGAGTGATTAGACCACGCTAAGGTTGTGTTGGAGAAGTAAAAGCTTGCCTCTACCCTTCTAGGTTCTTCTGGCTGGTCTAAGATTTAAATTGACATAAGAGAGGTTAACAGTAGAAAATAAAATTTAGCTTCATACAGTGGGAATCCCGTATACATGAGAAGTTCAGAGACAGAAATGTAAAATGAGGTGTAGATGCCTTTCGGAGCTAAGGAATGGGGCAGGGGCCTGGGGTTTCCAAAGACAGGAGGGTCATTCACTGGACAATATGGAGAAAAGCAGATATTTGGTAATTAGGTGCTTGCCTTGCCATATAGATGGGGCCACTTAGATAAAATTTATTTCCATTAATAACTCTTTTCTGGAAAAACCCTCCAATTTAAATTATTCTAAGTAGTTAAGGCAGGGGCAGTAGTTTCTCTTGAAACTGCAGAGTCTTGATTAGATTCAGTTCAAAATAATTCTCATGCCAAAGTGGCACATTTTGGAAAAGCTCATTCTGAACTCCTGCAGTTGCTGTTTCACCTGTTGTCAGGGCTTCTGGTTGCAAAGCAGTGTCAGAAATGACAAGGAGGGTTTCCCTGGTGACCCAGTGGTCCTTGTCCAAGCTCATTTCCTATGTTTGTTGGTAGAGTTCATTTCCTGTAGTTATAGGACTGAGAAAATTTATTTCTGGCTGTCAACCAAGGATTGCTCTCAGCTCTATCAAAAAAACGAATAAACAGAAACTTCGATTAAATAGAGTCAGGGGGCCAGGGGAGGAGCTTTCACATCTGTGACAGCAGTGGAGCTGAACAAGAAGAAGAAAGATTCCTCTTCTTTCCTGGCAAGGACTCAGCCAATGAAAAGTCATGGACTCTTCACTTAATTTGCCCTTCCAAGTGCTTTTTCCTCTCAATAAAAGCATTCTCCTTCACCTATCATGTGGGGACTTGCATGTTAGTTAACCATGGTTGCAGAAAATTGAATTGCAATTCTCTGCTGATTCTGAATAAACCTGTCTCTCTTTTTTTTTTTTGGCTGGAGAAATAACTGGAAGTCTATTTGACTTAGGTCAATGTTTTGGTGGCCTGTATGGGGACCAGAGAAGACTCAACAACTCTGGTGAGCAAACAGGCGCTTATATCCACAAGCTGAACCTGTGTGCTCACTGATTTTTTGACTGACCGTGGAGTTTGAAGGTACCCCTAGGTCATGTCCTCTTTGCATCTGAACCCTTTCCAGGCTTTATTCAGTATCTAGTTAAAGGTTTTGTCTTTCTCGTTAGGGTCTTGTTCTGTATACAGGTATCCATTTGGTACTTGGTTTGATGTTGGGGATTAGAGTGTTTCACTGAAATTGGCTGAGAAGCCTCTAGCCCTTTCCTTTGGGAACAGAAGCTGCTTCACTAAAACTGTGCCAGTTCAGCTATCAGCCCATTCATTTGTCATAGCAACTGTTCTGTGGGAACTGGCTGGAAACCTGTGGCCTGTCTCCTCTAGGACCAAGCTGTTCCCTTAGAACTGGCTGGTATTAGGCCTGCTGACTATTGAGTTGCAAGCTGTATGAGATATTTGAACTGTTTAGGCTGTTCAAATTGCTAGCTGCTTGAGCTGTTTGAAAACTGTTCTTTTACTATAGAGAAAATCTTCTGGGAAACAAGATCTCAGTTATCTAAATAGCTTGAGGACTGCTGTCTCCTGAAAAAGAGGCTCCAGCAGATTTTTATGTTTAAAAACTGTTGTCCTTCCTCATATGTATGTCTAATTAAATGAGCTGACCTGACCAAAGGCATTTTAGATAATTAGTTGCCATTATGGGGAAATTTTGAAACACCCAAACTCAATTTTCTGAAAGCTGAATTGGACTACAATAGCTTCAAGTTTTCCAGAAAAAAATGGACTGCTTATTTTGGTTTATATTTGGGACTTCCAAACATTATCCAGAGCCTAAAGTGACTTTTTTCTTGCAGAATAAGATTTTAAGATTGACTGAAGCAAATACATGATTAAGGAAAGATGAAATGGCTCTTCTTCCTTGGCTTCTTTGTCTCAGACTCCACCTCCTTGCTTTCTATGCAGCCTATAGCTCCCATATACTGACCCTCAGTTCCCCCACACTAAAGCTTTCACCAAACTTTCCTTTTTCTCTGAACCTCTCTCTAGTTCATTTCCTCCGAACTTATCAGAACCTGTCCCTGTAAAATTAAGCCTTCTGAGAACCCAAGAGGTGAAACAATTTCTTATAGTCTCTAGACATAACTGAACCGTAAGCCATTGTCAAAGATGTTCCCACAGTAATCAAAGATCCTCACAGATTTGCTGAGGCATTAAGTATAGTTATTCAAACTTATCAACCTAGTTTCTCTGACTTGTATCAGTTAGTTCATATTCTTGTTGGTGAAGGCCAGGATGTTGTTGGATGAAAACCACTAACTGGAATCTTGAAATGTCTCTAGACTTAAAACTGGAAGACCAGTCCGCTAATTTATTAGGTGGTCAGTCTCAGGCAATTGCTTGGAGAATTCATCAAGCAATTCCTAGGGCATTCTTTAAAGCTTGTTGATGGGAACAAAATTCAGACTTGCACACAAAAATCTGATGAACCTGCTCAAGGCTATTACAATCAACTTGATTCTTTTTTTAAAGAAAATTCTGGTCTTCCTTCAGAAGTTGATTCTGTCTGGGTAGCTTTTAACTCTATGCTTATTAATGGACTGAACTGGGACCTTTACATTCTAGTAATTGGCTCAGCTGGTAAAGAATTCACCTGCAATGCAGGAGACCTGGGTTTGATCCCTGGGTTTTGCAGATCTCCTGGAGAAGGGAACAGCTACCCATTCCAGTATTCTGGCCTGGAGAATTCCAAGGACTGTATTGTCCATGGGGTTGCAAAGAATTGGAAACGACTGAGTGACTTTCACTTTCCCTTTCCTTGGGGCTTCCCTGGTAACTCAGTTAGTAAAGAATCTGCTTGCAATGCGGGAGACCCCAGTTCAATTTCTGGGTCAGGAAGACCCAGAAGCCTATCCCCTAGAGAAGGGATAGGCTACCCACTCCAGTATTTTTGGGCTTTCCTCATGGCTTACCCGGTAAAGAATCTTCCTGCAATGTGGGAGACCTGGGTTCAATCCCTAGCTTGGGAATATGCCCTGGAGAAGGGAATGGCTACCCACTCCAGTATTCTGGCCAGGAGAATTTCATGGACTATATAGTCTGTGGGGTTGCAAAGAGTTGGACACAACTGAGAGACTTTCACTTTCAAAGAGGAAGGTGAATGAGAAACTATATCTACTCTAGATTTACTTAATCTGGCAAACCAGCTCTCTTGTACTCTAGATGAGTGACTCAAAGGAAGACCTCCCAAATTCTTAATTTTCAACTACAGCAAAGCTCCTAAATCAAAAGCGCCTAAACAAAACCAAAGCCCTCCTAGTTTCTGCAACTATTGCAAATGGCCAGGATATTGGGAAAGAGACTGTTACAAATTGAAGCACTTTAGGTGCCTCTAGCCGTCTAACCAGCCTTTCCAACACCCCCACAATTCTCAGTGATGGGCTCTTTCCAATCCTCCCTCTTAGTTGGCTTGGAAAAACATTTCTCCAGATTGGAAATGACTTTCTTCCAGTCCTAACTGTCACCAGAGCCACACTCTCAGTGTTCAATCCCACTACTATAAAACATCCTCTGCCTTGGAGTACTAAAATAGTTCAAGTAGTGGAGATCTCTGATGAACATGAAGAGATCTCTGCCTCTGAACTTCTTCCCTTTTCTTTAGGCTCTTTGAAAGATACTCTTTTCTCCTTACTTCCTTTGTCTCTACCCATTTGCTAGGCTGAGACTTCTTAGAAAAGTGTCATGTCAGACTTTCTTTCTCCCAAAGGTGGGAAATAATTCTAGAATTTGACAGTAGTCATCAAGTAACCCATCAGGTGAATTAAATGACTCTCTAACATCTTTTGTTAGTTACTGGCATCAATCATTTGTCCCTATTGAAACGGCTACTACTTACCTTATGGGCTAAATAAATCTCCCACTGATGTCAGCAAAGGTCAAGCATGCTTCCCATTAAGACTCAAATAGAAATCCCCAAACCTCTTCCCAGAGTCGATCAATATCCTGTAGGTAAAGAAACTTTTCAAGGCATAAAGTCCATAACAGAATTTTTTTTTATTAATTAACTAATCTTTGGTTGGGCTGGGTCTTGTTGCCGTGAGGGCTTTTTCTGGTTGGGTGAGTGGGGGCTACTCTTCATTGTGGTGCTCAGGCTTCTCAGTGTAGTGTCTTCTCTTGTCACTGAGCATGGGCTCTAGGCACACAGGCTTCAGTACCTGCAGCATGTGGGCTCAGTAGTCGTGGCTCCCAGGCTTTAGAGTGCGGGCTCAGTGTATGGCACACGGGCTTAGTTACTTGGCAGCATGTGGATTCTTCCTGCCCCAGGGATCGAACCCGTGTCCCTGCCTCGGCAAGCAGATTCTTATCTGTTCTTATGATGTACCACCAGGGAAGTCTCCACAATAGAATGTTACAAGACTCAATACCTCATTATCCTTTGTACTAGCTCCTGAATTACTCCTATTTTACCAGGGAGAGAACATTGAGTTTCATCCAGGACAACTGAGCAATTAATGCCCCAGGGTTTTACTGAGATGTCGTCCTATTTCTCACAAATCCTGAAGGCTGATCTGGATGATGTAAGATTCCCTGGGAGTTCTACTTTGTTGCAATATGAGGATGATTCCATTTGCTTCTTGCTCCTCTTCTCAAGCTTCCTCACAGAAGACAGAAGCCACTTACTAAAGATTTTTGTATTAAAGGGACACAGTGTTGCCAAAGAAAAATTGCAGTTTGCTCAAACCCAGGTTTCATATTTAGGGTATCTGATACAGAAAAAGGGCTATACCTAGGCCTAGACAGACTTCACAGAGTCCTGAGTTTTTCAAAACTTAAAGCTAAGTGCTGACTATGAGCTTTACTAAGGCCAGTTGGTTACTGCTGAAACTGAATTCCAAATTTTTCTTTTATGGCCAAACCTCTGTATTCTTTACTCAATATTAACCACCTTGACCCAGTTTTAAATTTTTTTTTATTTTGTATTGGAGTATAGCCGGTTAACAATGTGATAGTTTCAGGTGAATAGTGAAGGGACTCAGTCACACATATACATGTATCCATTCTCTTCCTAACCCCCCCTCATCCAGGTTGCCACATAATATTGAGTAGAGTTCCATGTGCTATACAGTAGGTCTTTGTTGGTTATCCATTTAAAATATAGCAGTGTGTGCATGACCATCCCAAACTCCCTAACCATCCCTTCCCCCTGGCAACCATAAGTTTGTTTTATAAGTCTGTGAGTCTCTTTCTGTTTTTTACATAAATTGATTTATATTCTTTCTTTTTAGATTCCACATGTAAGGATGTCATACAATATTTCTCCTTCTCTGTCTGACTTACTTTACTCAGTATGACACTCTCTAGGTTCATCCATGTTGCTGCAAATGGCATTATTTTGTTCTGTTTAATGACTGAGTAATATTCCATTGTGTATGTATGCCACATCTTTTTTATCCATCCCTCTGACCTTGACCCAGTTTTATAGGAAGAACCAGACAACATAGGGTTCATGGCCTTAAAGGAGAGTCTGATGAATCCATTTGTTCTTGGGATCCCAATGATCAGATCCCCTTTTTCTTTTTTATATATGGGAAGATGGGTATTTATAGATGGAATGGTCTTAGGGTGCTCACTCCCAAATATGGGGATTGCCCCTGACCCATAGGGTATTACAGCCAGCAACTGGACCCTGTGGCACAGGGTCACCCTCCTTGCCTAAGAGTCATTACAGCCACTGCCCTTTTGGTTAAGGCCTCTGAGAAAATTGTGGGATTCTCTTTAGCCATTTTTGCACCTCATGCAGTAGGAGCTTTCCTATATTCTCATCACACTCAACATTTCTCACCCAGTGGCCTCACCTCCTGTGAAGTCCTTTTGTTAACTGCCCTGCACATAACTCTTACCATGTAGTAATTGGGAAGATCCCCTGGAGAAGGGAAAGGCTACACACTCCAGTATACTGGCCTGGAAAGTTCCATGGACTATATAGTCCATGGGGTCACAAAGAGTCAGACATGACTGAGCAACTTTCACTTTCTTAGCCTAACTACTCTTCTCCTCTCCATCACTGATGAAGTACCTCACAACTGCTGAATGCTGATGGACCACCTCCCAATTCCCCATAACAATCTACAGGAAATTCCACTAGGTAATATTGACTTTTCATGGTCCTTATCTAAAAGACGACAGTGGCAGATATTATCCTGGGTGTGCTATTACAACTTCTTTTGATGTTATTGAGGCAACATCTTTACCTATGGTTACTTTAGCCCAGTAATGCTAAATAATACACAGGCTTGTACTTTAGCCAAGGACAAAACTGCCAATATTTAGATAAGCATATATGCTTTTAGAGTAGCTCACGATTTTGGAATGTTGTTGAAGTAATGTGGCTTTCTTACTTCCATTGGAAATAAAAATGACTCAATGTTTAGGAATTATTGAATGTAATACTTTAACCTGCCAATTAAGTATTATTAAGATTCTAGGACATTATAATCTTGACTCTCTAAAAATTAAGGGAAATCACCTTGCTGACAGTTCTACAAGGAATGCTGCCCTTAAAGGATGAACAGCAGCCAAACTTCTGTCATAGCCCAAAGGGATATTTCTCCAAATGATAATTTAGAAAAACTGGCTAGATAGGCCCAGTAATTGGCCTCAGGAAAGGCAAAACAAGATGGGAAATCCAATAAGTTTTGGTTTGATAAAAACAACAAGCTTACCACCCTCAATCATCTGGTATGGACTAAGTAACAACCCAATCTTAACAGAGACCCTAAAATTCCCATTCCTTACCACTATACATGTATTAAACCATCAATCTATTGACAAAATGATAGCTTCCATGAATCAATATTGGTGGGAAAGCATTACTGAACTGTTCTGTGCTTAGTTGCTCTGTTGTGGCTGGCTCTTTGCAGCCCCAAGGACTGTAGCCCGCCAGGCTCCTCTGTCTATGGGGATTCTCCAGGTGAGAATACTGGAGTGGGGTGCCATGCCCTCCTCCAGGGATCTTCCCAACCCAGGGACTGAACCCAGCACTTTTCACGAGTCTGTGTTTGCCAGTTTTATGGCACTTTCACTGTACTCACTATCCAATCCTCTGATTTAGTCAGACACAGTACTGGCGTTATTAATACTCAGTTGGCAAAATTTGTAGAGGGTCTCCAAACACTTTTGCCTAAAATCATTGTCATTGGGGCTTCTAGACCACATGGGTAGCCCTTTTGGAACTCAGGAACTCTCACCCATTGAGACAGTCACAGGATGCCCAATACACTTGACTCCTGATTCTTTTGACCCATTATTAATAAAAGGAGAGATATTCCAATATTTAAAAGGCTTAATTGCTTCTATTGAAATAACTATGTTTTGGGAGAGCCATCTTTTTGCATTGCATGCTCAGGAGATGAAGACCTCAAGCATCACACCTTGCAGCCTGAAGATTTTGCCTGTGGGGAAGGACACATCCAGAAGGAATCTCTTCAACCTCGGTGGAAAGGCCCCTATCAAATACTGCTAACCAACCCTTGCACCACTAGACTGTAAGGAATAGACTCTTAGACTCACATGACACACCTAAAGAAAGCATAGAAACCTGACTGGCTCTACAAATCATCTGAGAACCTGAAAGAACGATTTTTGAATTAAAGAGACAGCATCTGATGAGATAGCTTTCCCAGGATATCTGGACCAGACCTATTGGAAGTTTGTTTCCAAACCTTTGATGATGACATAACACTTCAGATGATCTCTAATGTCTATGATCTTGATAATATATGAAATTTTTAAAAATTTTTTTCAACTTTTATTTTAAAAATTTTTATTGGAATATAGTTGCTTTACAATATTGCACTAGTTTCTGCTAAATAGCAAATTAAATGTAATAAATATACATATATCCCCTCCTTTTTAGAGTTCCTTCCCATTTTGTTGCTCAGTTGCTCAGTCGTGTCCGAGTCTTTGTGACCCCATGGATTGCAGCATGCCAGGCTTCCTGTCCTTCACCTGGAGTTTGCTCCTTTAGGTCACCATAGACCACTGAGTAGAGTTCCCTTGCTATATGGTAGGTTCTCATTAGTTATCTATTTTATATATAGTAGCATATATATGGAGAAGGCAATGGCAACCCACTCCAGTACTCTTGCCTGGAAAATCCCATGGACGGAGGGGCCTGGTGGGCTGCCGTCCATGGGGTCGCTAAGAGTCAGACACGACTGAAGCAACTTAGCAGCAGCAGCAGCAGTAGTTTTCTAGTGGCTTCTTTAGGTTAAAAGCACCCAAGAGTTCCTCTTATCCCTCCTTGTTACTTGAATATGACCTCAGTAGGTTTCCAATCTGTTCACTTTTCTTTTGACAAGAGGCACTACATCCAGATCCATCTGACATTTAGAGACAAAATGCCCCTGAAAGCAGAAAACCTGACTCTGATCAGGTACAGTTTCAGAGAGAGATCTTGATCAAAAGGGGGGAAATGTAAAAATTTTAATAAACAGAAACCTCAATTGCATAGAGTTGGGAGACGATAAACGGGAGTTTTCATTCCTTTTAACATTAGTAGACGCCTCTTTTTTCCTGCTAAGAACCCAACCAATGAAAAACCATAAACTCTTTGTTTACTGTGTCTCTCCCAACTTCCTTTTTCCTCTGTAAAAGAGTTCTCTCCTTGTTATGCAGGCACTTACGCGTGTCTCACTGTGGTTACAGACTCCTAATTGCAACTCTCTGCTTTCCCCAAATAAACCCTTTTCAGCTGGAGAAATAACTGGCAATGTACTTAAGTGGCTCCTAAGGGCCGCTCTCAGATTCTTACCACAAGGGCCCATCCATCTTCAAAGGCAGCAGGAGAATGTCTCTTGAATTGAATTGCTCTCAGGTTTGCACAAATGTCTCTGGTCTCTCACATTTAGGCTTAGATTTAAAGGACTCATGTGATTAGGTCAGACCCATCTAGGAAAATCTCTCTTTTGCCATAGTAAGGCCTGTGATTGTTCCATAGGTTCTTGGTGGTGTTTAGTTACTAAGTTGTGTCTGAATATTTTGTGACCCCATGGACTCTAGCCCTCCAGGCTCCTCTGTCCATGGAATTGTCGAGGCAAGAACACTGGAGTGGGTCAATATTTCCTTCTCCAGGGGATCTTCCCAACCCAGGGATCAAACCCACGTCTCCTGCATTGACAGGCGGATTCCCACCCGGGAAGCCTACATAGGCTCTTGCCACACTCAAAAAAGAGGAGGTTATATTGTATAGCAGATGGAATTCCGCTCAACGTTATGTGCCAGCCTGGATGGGAGGGGGGTTTGGGGGAGAATGAGTACATGTATACGTATCGCTAAGTCATTTTGCTGTTCACCTGAAACTATCACAATTGTTAATAGGCTATTTCAGTTCAGTCACTCAGTTGTGTCTGCCTCTTTGTGACCCCATGGACTGCAGCACGCCGGGCTTCCCTGTTCATCACCAACTCCCAGAGCTTACTCAAACTCATGTCCATCGAGTTGGTGATGCCATCCAACCATGGCTACAGTCCATTGTTTTCCCATCTATTTGCCATGAAGTGATGGAACCAGATGCCATGATCTTTGTTTTCTGAATGTTGAGTTTTAAGCCAACTTTTTCACTCTCTTCTTTCACTTTCACCAAGAGGCTCTTTAGTTCTTCTTCTCTTTCTGCCAAAGGCTGGTGTCATCTGCATGTCTGAGGTTATTAATATTTCTCCCAGCAATCTTGATCTTCATCTAGCCTGTACTAGCTAGTACTTCATCTTGTACTTTATGTAGTCCGGCATTTCGCACGATGTACTTTGCATATAAGTTAAAGAAGCAGGGTAACAATATACAGCCTTTCCCAATTTGGAACCAGTCTGTTGTTCCATGTCCAGTTCTAACTGTTTTTTCTTGACCTGCATACAGATTTCTCAGGAGGCAGGTCAGGTGGTCTGGTGTTCCCATCTCTTGAAGAATTTTCCACAGTTTGTTGAGATCTACACAGTCAAAGGCTTTGGCATAGTCAATGAAGCAAAAGTAGATGTTTTTCTATAACACTTTTGCTTTTTTGATGGTCCAGCAGATGTTGGAAATTTGATCTCGGGTTCCTCTGCCTACAGTCCATGGTGCTGAAGAGTCGGACATGACTGAGGGGCTAACACTCTCTCTTTTTGCGCATGTGCATGTATGTGTCCTTTTTGCTGGGAAGACGATCTATCATTTTCATTAGATTCTCAAACATCCTGGAAGTGTTCACTTATCACGGACACCCCCAAGTGAATTAAATCAGAGTCACTGCAGATATTAAACCCAAATGGTAGCCTAAGTGGAGAACCACCATTCACAAAGAACACTGGGCTTGAAAGATAAGTGAACTTGGTTTTTATCTCATTACCAGTGTCTCTTGACCATGAGACCTTAGAGAAATCACTCAACTTCTCTGGGCCTCATTTGCAAAGAGGACTATGATACTAAGTCCTGTTTCTCACAGGTGTTAGGAGAATTAAAAATATGTAAAAGTGTTTTACAAAAAAATTAAAAAGTTGTTTTGCAAAGTGTGAAGTGTTAGCATTTACCAACTGTCTTATCTATGTGAAGAGACAGTGAGGAGGAGACAATATTTCGAGGGAAAAAGAAAATAAAAGTTCACATCTATTAAAGTTCAATATTAAATACTCTCTAGTTTCCAGAGTTTTCTGCTGTTGAGAACAGGTAAATTGCCATAACCTTTCTGAAAAACAATTTCCCAATCTTTCTGAAAGCAATTTCCCAATCTTTCTGAAAGCAATTTCCCAATATATATCAGGAGTGTAAAAAATGTCCAAGCCAGTTGACCCCAGGATAACATTTCTAGGGATTTCTTTTAAGGATTAATTTCTTTTTCTTTTAAGGATTTAATTAATGTACAAAGATAATAGATAGTCTAAAATTGGAAATAATCTAAATATTTAACAATAAGGGATTGTTTAATGATAAATGAGATATTATTTAAGCATTGATGTTCTTTTGCATTTAATATTTAACATGGAAATATGCTTATAGTGGATACTAAGTTGCTTCAGTCATGTCCAACTCTTTGCAACCCTATGGACTTGCAGCCTGCCAGGCTCCTCTGTCATGGGATTCTCCAGGTAGGAACACTGGAGTGGGTTGCTATGTCCTCCTCCTGGGGATCTTCTCAACCCAGGGATATGAACCTACATCTCTTATGTGTCCTGCATGGGCAGGCAGGTTCTTCACCACTAGTGACACCTGGGAAGCCCAGCATCCTTATAGTAAATAATCTGAAAGGCAATTTATAGATATGGTTCATATGATATATTTTCATTTTTAAGGATTCTGGAAGGATTTATACCAAAATATTGACAGTAGTTCAGGGGATGAAATTTTTGATAATATTATTATTTTTTTCTTATGTTGAATCTGCATTTTTTTTTTGTATTTTCCATTAAAAAAAAGAAAGCTATTATAAGTACTCAGTGTTGTTAAGGACTGGGATGGCCTCCAGCCCTACCAAGGGCAGAATCCATTTTTCTTATCTCAAGGGAATAGTCAGGAGAACAAGGGGGCTCAACCCAATGCGAGGGGCTGACTCAGAATGATAAAATAATTACCTGCTTTTCTCTAAAAGGCTGGTCATCCTGCCTTCCCCCACTTTTCATCCCCAAGCTGGGCCAGGATATTTTTGAGCACAATGAGTCGATGAAACCTCCAGCATGAAAACTGTCCCTCCTTAAGCTGGGTTCTCTCAATCTGATCTTCTCACTGATTGCCACCCTTTGCGCCCCTTCATTCTCACAGCTGGGAGGCTGACCTTTCTTGAGAACAGCTGAAGTAGTGGGGAGTTGGCGTGGAACCCGGGTCTAGGCTACCAGGCTAATTAGCTGTGCCGCTTTGTGCATGCAGTTTACACGCTCTGAGCTCTGGTTTCCTAATCTCTGGTTGACAGAGAGCTTAGATGAACCCACAGGAGCATTTGCAAACTTGGACGTGTTCATGTGATACTTCTGATCAAACCATTGTTCCTGCTTCTCTAACTAGTGCTGATGTTCCAGCTCCAAAATTGTGGCTCACTGCGTGCCACAAGTCACCCACTGAGATGCTGCTGCCGTACTTGTGTCCACAGGTCTGTTCTGAGCTGCGGCTACTATTCTTCTCCTCCATGTGGCTCCAGTCACTGCCTCACACCAGGATCAGAACTCTTTTTAAAAAAATTTATTTTTAAATGGAAGATAATTACTTTACAATATTGTGTTGGTTTCTGCCATACCATCTGTGAATCAGCTATAAGTATATAAATGTCCATTCTCTTTTGAACCTCTCTCACACCCACCACTCCATCCCACCCCTCTACGTTGTCATAGAGTACTGGGTTGAACTCCCTGTGTTATCAGTAGCTTTCCATTAGCTATCTATTTTATGTATGGTAATGTATATGTTTCATTGCTACTCTCTTCATTCATCCCACCCTCTTCTTCCTCCACTGTGCCCACAAGTCTGTTCTCTACGTCTGCATCTCTGTTCTTGCCCTGAAAATAGGTTCATCGGTACCATTTTTTCTAGATTGCAAGTGAGGAGAATAGCCTAGTGAGAAGATAGAGAAAAGACAGAGCATGTGCCCATATATGTGTGTTAATATATGATATTCATTTTTCTTTTTCTGACTTACTTCACTCTGTATAACAGGCTCTAGCTCTATCCACCTCACTAGAACTGACTCAAATGCATTCCTTTTAATGGCTGAGAAATATTCTTTTGTATATATGTACCGTACCTTCTTTATCCATTCATCTGTTGATGAACATTTAGATTGCTTCCATGTCCTGGTTATTGTAAATAGTGCTACAATGAATATCGGGGTACATGTGTCTTTTTGAATTATGGTTTTCTCAGGGTTTATGCCCAGGAGTGGGATTTCTGGGTCATAAGGTAGTTTTATTCCTAGTTTTTAAAGGAATCTCCATACTGTTCTCCATGGTGGTTGTATCAATTTACATTCTTACCAACAGTCTCAGCCCAAAGTGTAAAGTAATGTTTTTCAAAGCATGTTCCCTGCATCATTGGTTTCCAGTGTGCCTGGATCCTGGTTAGAAATCAGATCTCTGGGTCAAACTACAAACTTATGGATGAGAATTGGTTGTTGGAATGCTTGGGAGTCTATGCTGTTTTAAGTTCTCCATGTGATTCTTCTGCACATTCATGTTTGAACACCACTGATCCAGGGCTTGTATACTGAACGTAGACCTCTCCGGTGCTGCCACTTTCCTTCCCTGGCTGGCCTGGACTCTGGTATTGGGAACTCCCGATTTCTAAGGCTCTGAAACTTATCTTGTACTTTCTTGTATAATTAATGAGTACACTTTTACTTACAAAGGAACAAAAACTCAATCCAAAATAATTTAAAGAAAAACAAAGTTGTAGAAAGTTCAAGAATCTATTGCTTTCAGGTATGGCTTGATCCAGGGCACATGTTCTGTTTTTCTCTATCTCCTCACTTGTCTACTCTATGTTGGTTTCATTCTCAGGAAGAATTGATCCTGTGTTCACAGAATGGCTGCAGAGCTCTGGGTCTTATCCCCTATCAGATATAAACCCAGTAGAAACTTCAAGGCTGAAATTATCATCAAAGTCTTACAGACTGTCTCTGGCTCTGATGGGGTCACCTGTGCATCTGTTAGGCAGTTACAATAGGAAGCAGGAGTCCAAAATGGCAGTGGCTAAACGACAAGGAAGGGAAAAGCCTACGAAAATAGAACAAAGGAAGGTTAAAGGAAGGTCCGAGGACCTGAGTGAGGACCTCAGGTAGAACAAACAGCACTGCTGGCTAGCCCAATTTACATAGGGCAGGCCCAGGGGGAGGAAAAAAACATAAAAAGAGGAGTCAAAATGCGCGCTCTCTCTCTTTCTCTCCCGTGTGCTGGCACGCTCCCCCACTCTCTTCTCTTCGTGTCTTTGGGTCGGCATGCCCTCAAGCCTCGAGGATGGATTCTCTTGCTATTTGCTAAATAAGATAGAGCTGTAACACGGAGCTGTAACACGGAGCTGTAACACTGATTTGTCTAAGAGCTATAACATGGTCTGTCCAAGACTGGAGAGCTGTGACGTGCAGAGGGCTTTAATGTCCATCATTCCAAATCTTTGTTGTGATGAGACAGAACCGAGGAGCATACACTCGCCTGACACATCCTTGAGGCAGTCACAAGTTTCAGGGGAATGGGTCCTTCTGATTGACAATGGTGTAGTGGTGGTTAGCTTTCAAAAACATAGACTAAAGTGGGAATGGTGGTGGGGGGGGCGTGCGTTTCCAAATGAAAATTGTAGGCTTTTCTCAGAAGTAAGGTAAATGGATGCTCAGAGACCCCAGGCAGCAAATGTCCATTTATTTTTCTTGTGAAATTTGGACTCTCCCTGAAACTGTTGTGACTCAGGCCAGCAGTACTCTGTCTGATGTTCTGACCTTGTGGGTCAGCACCTGCAGCTGTGATAAGGTGCCTTGTTTGCACAGTCCCTGTGGCTTCCTCACACCATGTCCTGTCTCACTGTAGCCCCATGTCAGCCACGCAACTCTGAGTGCCCAGCTGTTGCAACAGGCCCAGTTTCCTCTAACGACCCCCAATTACTACCTATATCCAAACCCAGAGCAAAATAGAAATTTCTTTTGAAATCCAAAGTAGAAGTGAGCAGTTGCATTCAGGCCCAACTGAGGGTAAGGGAACTTCTTTTATTAAAGCCCTTTCCCTCTGTCAGAGGTCATTTCACTCAAACTCTTAAAAGCTCAAGATAATCCACCCCCCACCAGCCTGCACAAAGGAATAGCCAGTGAGCCTGAAGCACAGGGGTTGATGGTAAATGAGAGGCTGTGCTTTGTTTCCCAGGAGAGAGAGATGCATGTTGAGTCCATTCCAGTCCTGCAGGGGTGATGATGCAGCTGGCTGCCCGGGGGCTGACACCGAGGTTAGACTTTATGAAAAGGATTAAGCAAAGAAGTAACCTTGACCAGGAAGAGGCTTTGTTCTCTGGGCCACATGCTGGAGCCAGAATAGACCACAGTAGCCTGAAGCCCACAGTGCTGTGCGCTCTTTTGGTTCAGGAGGGGATTCCAACAGGGAGGTCTAACCATCTGCATCTCATTGCATGGAGAGAGATTAGTCTCTCGCCTTCTCTCACCTTTATTTGAGCTAAAACAAATTTCCAGAGAGAGTAAACCTACAGGACAGAGGCTATTCCTACTGGGTAAATGTAATTAGATGAGACAAAAACAAAGCTCTGAAACCCTAATTAGGGGCAACCCCCTAAGTGGTGATCAGACTTTATATACATCTAAACAGCCAGGAAATGGGGGGTTAAGGCAGTCTGGGACAGAGCTAATGCTGGGAGTGAAAGCTACACCACTGATTCTGTGCGTGGCTTTAAAGGTCCTTCCATTTAGCAGCTGTGAAGCCTGCACTTTGGAAATTGTGTTTGGTGTATCCACTGAGGAAGGTCTGTCAGTGCTTGAAACTGGATTGTTTCAAATAATCATTGTGTGGAATGACAGTGAAGAAGGCAAAATATGGATGCTTCCCTAAACTTTAGGACCTAAAGGGAATTTTGGGGAGGGGAGAGTAAGTTTACGTAATGTCCTTTATTTTGCTTTTTTCATTTTTTATGTAAGTATAGTTGATTTAGAATATTGTGCTAGTTTCAAGTGTAAAGCAAAGTGATTCAGATCTATCTATATCTTCTTTTCAGATTCTTTCCATTATATGATATTACAAGACATTGAATATGGTTACCTGTGCTCTACAGTAGGTCCTTGTTGTTATTCTGTTTTATGTATAGCAGTGTATATCTGTTAATCCCAAACTTTTAATTTTAATTTTAATCCCACTTTTTCCCTTTGGTAACTATACATTTGTTTCCTATGTCTGTAAGTCTATTTCTCTTTTGTAAATAAGTTCATTTATATAATATTTTTAGATTGCACATATAAGTGATATCATATGATATTTGTCTTTGACTTACTGCACTTAGTATGACAATCTCTACGTCCATGCATGTTGCTGCAAATGGCATTATTTCATTCTTTTTTTGTGACTGAGTAATCTTCCCTTCTTTCTCTCCATATAAAATCACACCTTCTTTATCTATTCATCTATTGATGGACATTTAGGTTGCTCCCATGTCTTGGCTGCTATGAGCGTACAGATGCTTGTGTCCCTTCAAATTAAAATTTTTCATCCCCTTTCCAGATATATGCCGAGGAACGAGATTGCTGGATCATGTGGTAACTCTATTTTTAGTTATTTAAGAAACCTCCATACTGTTTTCTATACTGGCTGGATCAATTGCATTCCCACCAAGAGTGTAGAACATTTCCATTTTCTCCACATCCTCTCTTGCATTTATTATTTGTAGACTTTTTGATGATGGCCACCTGACCAGTGTGAGAGGATATCTCATTGTGGTTTTGATTTGCATCTCTCTAATAATTAGCAATGTTGAACATCTTTTCATGTGCTTGTTGGCCACCTGTATGTCTTCTTTGGAGAAATGTTTATTTAGGTCTCCTGCCCATTTTTGGACTGAATTGTTTGTTTTTGATACTGAGTTGTATGGGCAGTTTGTATATTTTGGAAATTAAGCCCTTGTCAGTAGGACCTAAAGGAACTTGTCATCACCAGCTGACAGTTTTTTTACTCTCTAGGATGGAGGCAGTGGGGAGGTGATTGAGCCTGGACTGGAATCTCTCAAGATCCAGGAAATTTTACCCAGGGACACATGGAATGGGAGCAATAGGAACACTGGAAGAAAGAAGCCTTCAACACTGAGATCTGGGGATTTTCCTAGTCTTTCCTGGGTCTCAGGAACCTGCTGGCAGTGCCTGTGATAGCACCTAGTTCTGGGTGAAGGGTCACAGACCTGCTTTTTATTCAAATCTTTCTGGCTGCTGAAAAATGTAAGAATATCAGTGAGCAATGGCTTATAGAGCTGCCATTGGTCTTCTTATCAGAGAACCAGTATTGGTTGTGAACAGTAGGGTTACATCAGGGGTCCAAAAGTATGAATTTCTCAATATTTCAAGGAATAGTGGAATCTTATCAAAAGCAATGTATCGAATTATTGATTCAGTTACTTAAAGTGCATTACAGAGGATGCCTATCAGACTCAGACATCTCAGTGTCTAATCCAGTGAAAAGAGCGCCCATAGGGAGCGTGTGTTACAGTTCTTTGCATCTCTATGTAACATAGTGTGTGACATGTGACATCAATATTATTGCTTGTGTGTGTTTCTTTGGTTGGTGATGAGATGAACAAGGGATTAAAGCTCCATGTTTGCCTCCACTGACCTACCTTGCCCATTTGGGAAATAATTTGTTTTCTTGAACACATCATCTGACTTCTTTTGTGTTCAATCAATAGAATGGATTTTATAAAATGAACTGAAAAAATTCCAGTAAGGCCAGGCCACAGGGATATTTCCACAAATGTCAGGTCATTGCTGCACTTTCTCCTCAATTGTGGGTACAAAAAGTTCAGATCCCCTCAGAAACTCTTGCCTGTACGAAAAGTATGGCTTAGACATGAAGCAGCACTTGGCTTAAATGTAACTGTCTTAAGCTTTTTATGACATCAAAAGCATATAGATCAACATTTGAGTAACTAAGTCAGTCATCAAAATGTTTGGTTTGCATCATGTAAAATAATCATTTCTATTGAGTCTTCAAAGATTCGAGCAGTTGAACGTCATGTTGGCACAGTCTTTACTGAGTCCTTTTATTAAATCTTGTGAATTAGAAGACCCCCAATTTTGAAATATCTGGGAGAGTTGGTCTCATCATGTTTCCCTTAGGGATTTGGGATGTGGTCCAAGACAGCAAAGCCTATTCTTGGAAGAATCCTCTAATTCTGATCCACAAAGGAAGGCCAGGAGAGAAGAGAATGTATTCCCATTTGTTGTTTACAGGGTTATTTGTTTGTGTTGCTTTGGAAATAGGATGACTCTATGTCTGGTTATAGTTGAAAGAATAAAATATTATTTTACACCATATCTGAGAAATAAATAAGTTTTGAACCTATACAAAAATATTAGAGTGGGTCAGCTCCCTTTGGGAACATTCTCTGTCTGTCCCTAGAATTCTGCTTCCATTATTTTATATCGATAATATCTGACATTTGTTTATGGCTATGTGCCTGTCAACTCTGTATTTATTAATATGTCCCAAGGCTTTCTTGTACTTCCATAAGGTAAGGAAAACAGTGGTGCTATATATCCAGTTGGAGGTAGCTTTAAAAAACAAAACACTCTCTGCTGAATTGTAAGCTGCTTCATAAGGTAGAGGTTATTTGGGAGGGCCATCCTAGAATCCAGGCTCAGCCAAGTACAGGGCTGTCCAGTCTGGTGATTCCTATGAAACCAAGTTTGGATGACTATGGAATAATCCTGGATTTCAGGGTCACATCTCTGGTGCTGATTTAGTTCTTGCCTGCCCACTTCTGTCATTCTTTTTCTTTATGATTTGGAGATAAATTTATTTCCTGAATCCTTGATCCCTGATTGCGAAAAAAGAATAAACTAACCAAGACGACCTTGAACCTTAAATAAATGATATATTAATAAATGGTTTATTAATAAATATTTAATATTTATTATGTGGTAACCACTGTTGCCAGCACCTTACATGTTTTAACTCTTGTCATCCCCATAGCAACCCCAATGAGGCAGGTCCTGTCACTGTTCCTATATTGCATGTGGGGGAGGTAAGATACCAAGAGGATAGGTCACATGCCCCAAAGCACATGGTCAAGACAACAGTTCGGGTGTCTACCAGAACTATGCTCCTCACAAGACCCTGCCTTCCTTTGTACAGTTGCTTATATGTGCTGGGGATTTGGAAGCTTGGGGAAGCATTGGGTCAAGGATGCTTCATGGGTTATGCTGTTCCATCACCTTTCTGGAACTCCTTCAAACAGCAATTTTATTCATTACAAGAACAAACAAGCAAAAGAATCTAAAAATAGCCCATCGAGAGAGCCTCTCGAGTTCTCTACTTGTTTTACATCAGTTAAATTAAACCTTGGCTGCTTCACACACTGTTGCTGAGCAGAGGACCTTAGAAAGCACTAGTGGTTTATTTTGGTGAAGAGACAGAACAACTTCTCCAAGCTCAGACAGCTTTCCTGGACCCCTGAGGGCCCTCCCTACCTGATATCTGAAACACAGTTGTAAGCTCTGAGATCCTAAACAAAATATGAGAAATGTGAGGGCAGAGTTTGGTAAGGGGTTTCCCCTTTCTCATCTCCAGGCTGGTTACTCAAGTTCTAACTGTATAACATCTTTAAGAAGGAGGAATCCCCACAAGATCATTCAGTCATACTTCTAATCCAAGCATGGAAATCCTGCCTGCAGAGCTAGGGTGCTTGCCTGGGCCCACATCCTGGCACTACTACTCAGCAGCAGGATGACTTTCAGGAAGTTGTTTAACTACTGTAAGCACTGATTTCCTTATCTGTAAAATTGGGGATAATTCTGATAACCAGCTTTTCATATTCTTAAGAGGAAATATGTAAAGAGGTACTTAGCACACTGCCAGGAACATAATAAGCATTCAATAAAGGCACCTATTATTGTTATTGGACTTCCCTGTAGCTCAAATGGTAAAGAGACTGCCTGTGATGCAGGAGACCAGGGTTCGATCCCTGGGTTGGGAAGTTCCTCTGGAGAAGGGAATGGCAACCCACTCCAGCATTCTTGCCTGGAGAATCCCATGGACAGAGAAGCCTGGCGGGCCACAGTCCATGGGGTCACAAAGAGTCAGACACAACTGAGCGACTAACATACACGTTGTTGTTATTATTTGTCATCTTTGTTCAAATACTTGCAGTCATGAGGTGCTAACTACCTCATAAATCATCTTGAGGGAAAGCTCTAGTTCAAGGAATCCAAAAATTTGAAATATAAGAGAACAGTTAGTTCAGTCTCATTAGCACACAAGCAAGGAATCTAAGGCACAGAAAGATTAAATGATCTACCCAAGGATATACCAGTAGTCAAGGGTAGAACCCACAGTAGAACTTCTGATCACATGGCATTAATTCCAGGGTCTTTTTCCTTTCTTAATCATGTCAAAGGCCACCTCCTTGTAATTTTTCCCTGTGAGTCTAACTTTCTCCCTGTCATGACCCCAGCAACAAATACTGGATCCTTTAAAAACATGAGTGTTGAAATGAGAGTTCACATTGTCCATTATCAGACTTTAATAAATAATAGAATTCCTGTCTTTTTCTTGGCACTTCTAAGTACTCCACAGATAGGTTAACGAACCAGAAATTCTGCCCTTTGTAAACACGACATGGAGGTATTTCTACTCCCTTTTCACATTTGGTTAAAGAGTGATCACCACATATAGCCATCCTTATGCTTTTACCCCGTCTAATTATGAATAACATTCTACTCATTCTTCAATCTACCCACTTATTGCTCAAAACGAATCCCTATTCTTTGCCAGATACTGTGAACACAAAAACAAAAAGACATGTTCTCTGCTCCCCAGATGCTAATGAAGAAGTGAAAGGACGGATCCATGAACAGTGGAAACTGGGCGATGATTAATACAGTAGAGACAGGTGCTCAGTTCTCTACAAGCACAGAGGGAGGTTCAGGCTACCTTGCATTGGAGGTCCAGGTAAAGTTGTGCGTAGACCTAGGAGGAGAGTCAGCTAGGAGGTGATCTGCAGCTATGCAAAGGTAAGTGGTACCATTAGTCACTGTGACAGACAGTGGCTGGTTGTTTAAGAACTTGTCTCTCCTTCTTCCTGGGCACACCAGCCCTACTTGTGGTCAGGAGGCCATATGACTGAATTTTAGCCAATAAAATGTGAACTGGTGTCATGAGTGTTACTTTCAGGCCCAGACCACTAATTCTCTGACATGTAACTCTTTGTGTGCTTCCTCCATCTGTGGGCTAGATACAGACACAGGCAGTGAACTGGAAGCCATGTGTTGGCAGATGTAGCCACAGGATGGAAGGGGCTGGGTCCCTGGTCAGAAGAAAGCCTCTGGCTGTTCAGGAACATGTATTTCAGACTTCATGAATGTGAGAGATAAGTTTCTATTATGTTTAAGCCATTACACATTTTGAGGTTAATTTTTTGTTGTTGAATCAGTTGGAGTTACTACTGCCGCAATGAACTCAGAAGCTGGGATTTATTTACAGTACATTGATGCCAACCAAACTAGCCAAACCAGACTGATAAAAGTACAACCAGTAATCCTGGCTTCTTAGTCTGCTAGACAATCACTTGGGAGCTAGACTCACAATATGTTCCTCTCTTGGAAAATTCCATTTGAAATATATTTGGCTCCTTATCCTTGAAGAAATCATTTTAGCCTTGATTGAAATGTTCCTGTTTCTCTTAGATAACATGGCTTACTCTACAGCTGGTTGCTGCTGTTAAAAATCTACAGCTTGCTTTTTCTTTTTTTTTTTTGTAAGCAAAAAGAGGATCAGGAAGCAACTTGACTCCTAACACAGAGAAGGGAAAGAGGACTAGAAGCTTCTGTGTGAGTATGGAAAAGACAAAGAAGGAAAAGTGTTTTGTCTGTGTTCAGTGTGATTTTTCAGGGCTTTTTCTCCAGTTAGCTCAGCTTTCCACATCCCTAACTTGATTTTCATCAGATCACATCATGTTTCATTATAATTTTATTGTCACTTTTGACATTTCTGACACAAAATAACCCACAGATTTCAGTCAAATCAAAGAAAAACAAAATCAAATAAGGAATAAATTGGAGAATTCAAAAGAGAAAAAGAAAGATGTCTGAATATTGACATGTCTCTGGTTCATATATATACAACACACTTGCTGTTCATTCAATTTAAGCATCTGTATTAGTTACCTAACACTAAGTAACACATTATTCTAAAACTTGGTGGCTTACAATACCAGTCACTCATTATCTCACTGTCTCTGAAGGTCAGGAATCTGGGAGTGGCTTAGCGGAATGATTCTGGCTCAGGGTCTCTCGTGAGGTTGCAGACAAGATATTGGCTGGGGCCTACAGTCATGTGAAGGTTTGACTGTGGCTGGAGGATCTGATTTCAAGATCACACAGTCACATGACTGCTGTCTGGAGGCCTCAGTTCCTCATTATGTGGCTCTTGCCATAGGGCTGCTCATGACATGTCAGCTCATTTCACCCAGAGTGAGTGATTCAAGGGGAAATGAGTGAGGAGGAAGCATGGCTCTTTTATGATCTGAAATCAAACACTATTATGTTTGATTGATTCTTTTCATTAGAAGTGGCTATACAATTTTGCATTCTCACCCATAATAAGTGAAAGTTTCATTTGCTCCACAACCTCAGTAATATATGTTGGTGTCATTCTAATAGGTGGCCATTCTAACAGGTATATAGTGAGACCTTATTGTTTTAATTGGCATTTCCCTGATATATGAAGTGGGACATCTTTTCATATGCTTATTTGTCATTTGTATATCTTCTTTGGTGCAGTGACTGTAAAGGTCTTTGGCCCACTTTTTAATTGAGTGTTTTTAGTTTTTTGCTTGTTAAGTTTTAAGAATTCTTTGCAGGTTTTGGATAACAGTCTTCTGATAGAGGTATCTTTTACAAATATTTTCTCCCAGTCTCTGATTTGTCTTCTCATTCTCTTGACATTGTTTTTTTGTGAAGCAGAAATTTTAAATTTTGATGAAGTACAGTTTATCAGTTATTTTTTTCACAAATCATACCTTAGGTATTGTATCTAAAAAGGTACCACTATGCCAAAGTTCATCTGGTTTGCTCCTGTTAGCTTCCAGGAGTTTTATAGTTTTGTGTTTTACATTTAGGCTTAAAATTGATTTTGAGTTAATTTTTTTGAAGAGTGTAAAGTCTGTGTCTAGATTCATTTTTTTGCATGCAAATATCTAGCCTTGTAGCTCAGTCAGTAAAGAGTCTGACTGCAATGCAGGAGACCTGGGTTCAATTCCTGGGTTGGGAAGATCCCCTGGAGAAGGAAATGGCAACCCACTCCAGTATTCTTGCCTGGAGACTCCCATGGACAGAGGAACCTGGCGGGCTAGAGTCTATGGGGTCACAAGAGTCGGACACGACTGAGTGATTAAGGGCACAGTGCGTAGCTCCAGTTGTTCCAGCACCATTTGTTAAGATGACTGTCTTTGCTCCATTGTATTGCTTTTGCTCCTTTGTCAAAGGTCAGTTGACTATATATTTATATGGGTCTACTTTGGGGCTCTCTATTCTATTCCACTGATACATGTCTGGTTTATCACAAATACCACACTGTCTTGATTACTATAGCTTTATAGTAAGTATTTAAGTTGAGTAGAATTAACCCTCCAATTTTGTTCTTCTTCTTCAATAGTGTGTTCATTATTCTTGGTCTTTTGCTTTGTGAGTTCAATCCCTGGTCAGGAAGATCCTCTGGAGCAGGGCATGGCAACCCACTCCAGTATTCTTGCCTGGAGAATCCCATGGACAGAGGAGCCTGGTGGGCTACTGTTCCTGGGGTCACAGAGAGTCAGACATGACTGAAGCGGCTTAGCATGCATATAAACTTTAGAGTTGGTTTGCTAATATCCACAAAATAACTTGCTATGATTTTAACTGGGATTTCATTGAATCTATAAATCAAGTTAGAAAGAACTGGTAATATTGAGTCTTTCTATCTGTGAACATGAAATATGTCTCCGTTTATTTAGGTCTTTGATTTCATTCATCAGAGTTTAATAGTTTTCCTCATATAGATCATATATGTTTTGTTAGATTTATACTTAAGTATTTCTTTTTGGGGGAGTAATAATGTAATGTTTTTTTAATTTCAAATTCCACTTGTCCCATTGATGGTATATAGGAAAATAATAGACTTTTGTGTGTTAAAACTCTATGTCCTGCAACTTTGCTATAATTGCTTATTAGTTCCAGGAGGGTTTTTTGCTGTTGTCATTGTTGCTAATTCTCTTGGATTTTCTATATAGATTACTACATCGTTAGAAGACAAAAACAGTTTTATTTCTTCCTTCCCAGTCTGTATACTTTGTATTCCCTTTCCTTATTTCATTACCTATGGTTTCTAGTACAACAGTAAAAAGGGAATGTTGAGAGGGAACATTCTTGTCTTGTTCCCAAAACATTTAATATTTTAAGGAACTGCTAGACTGTTTTCCTCGGAGAAGGCAATGGCACCCCACTCCAGTACTCTTGCCTGGAAAATACCATGGACGGAGGAGCCTGGTAGGCGGCAATCCTGTGGGGTCGCACAGTGTCGGACACGACTGAGCGACTTCACTTTCCCTTTTCACTTTCATGCATTGGAGAAGGAAATGGCAACCCACTCCGGTGTTCTTGCCTGGAGAATCCCGGGGACGGGGGAGCCTTGTTGGCTGCTGTCTATGGGGTCACACAGAGTCGGACACGACTGAAGTGACTTAGCAGTAGCAGTAGCAGACTGTTTTCCTAAGTGGTTGCACTATCTTACATTCCCACAAGCAATGTATGAAAATAGGAAGTTTTGTCTAACATGTTCGGTCAAAGCTTAGGCTTAACTTTCAATTTATAGCAAACATTGACAGATAAAAAAGTTAATGGATACCATGAGGAAACAATCAGAAAAATCCAGAAAGTGAGACATTCTCTAATTGATCTTGTCAAAACTTCAATGAGTCAATGTCCTGAGAAAAGGTTAATGGAGGATATTTTAGATTAAAAAACACTTAAAAAAACAACAACAATCAAATCTAATTGGTAAATCTTAATTAGATTGGACTTAGAATGAAAGAAAACAGCTCTAAAAGACACTTTTGGAATAAGTTGGGATATTTGAATATACACTGGATGTTAGTATTAGGAAATTATTACAAAATTTCTTAGATATAATATTCATATTGTAGTTAAATAGGAGAATGCTCTCATTTTTAAGAGATGCAGCTAAATTATTTATTAAGAATTTGCAGTATTTGCAAATTCTTTCAAGTTGTTCAACAATCTCTTTCTTGCACATATATAGACACAAAGACAACACAAGTAGTGGAAGATGATAGTTTTTAAATACAGGTGATAAATATGTGTACGGATGCTCAGTCTATATTACTACTTCAGTTTCTGTGACTGTTGACATTTTTCATTATAAAAAACTTGGAAAGAAAAGGGATTAAAAGCTCTGTGATTTATAATTCTAGCTTTGTCTCTGCAATTAGACTGCAAACGCTGAAGGTCTAGGGCCCAATTTGTGCCTGTCAGGCTCCTGTACCAAACCCAGTGCCCAGAACCTTGAAGGTTTCTGGCCATGATGCCTCAATACAGATGTCTAATCATTAACCAGGAGGCAATAAAGGAATTCACACTGACTAGCAGTTCTGAAATGTTGCTAAAGTGGAAGGAAATATGACATCCTTCACTCTTTATAGCTCTAGCTTGGAAAATGAGTGGGTGGTAATTGCAGCCATGTTCCTGATGACTAACAGCAAAAACAAACTTTTTTAACTTTGCTCCCAGAGTCCTCAGTGCAAAAGAAAACAGGAATCAACCAGCATCCCAGTTAGCATTACTCAGTATGTTGATTACTGCTTCTGCCTAAGCTGAAGCAAGTCAGCTAAGTAACATCCTGAAACAAAACATAACCCCTAGGGTACTGAATTTTTGTCGTTCTAAAAGACAGAGATTTGGGGGGAAAGTTTCTTGGCATATATGCACCATTCAATACGTAAGGGGCATGTCTTACACTAGCCTAGGTAGAGGGTGAGTTCCTGGGGATTCTACAAAAACATCAGGGTCACCTGGGCCAACTAAGAGCAATCCTAATCTAATATGCTTCTAAATTTTCCATTCTTTTCCTGATACTGTTGCCAGGAGAAGGAAAAGAATTGTCCCTCTGTCAGTGTAGCTTTCTTCACCTGGAAACAAGAGTCATTTTTTTTCTCTACAATATTGTTTTTAGGATTATGGAGTGAATGCTAGAAACATAATGTGTACCTTAAGAGAAACAGAAAAGTGAGTGCTTGGATTAGACAAATCTATGTAGTCTTCCTTCATTCATAGACGGCATGTCTCAAATCTCTGAGAAACTCCAAATTTCAAAGGTACTGTGTTATTATTTCTGTAAACTGATTAAATGTCCTGGTTTTTCTTTTGTCTCCAATTTGAATCTGTTTTTCTCAGATGTTGTCATTGTTCAGTCACTAAGTCGTGTCTGACTCTGCAACGCCATGGGCTGCAACACGCCTGTCCTTCACTGTCTTCCAGAGTTTGCTCAAACTCATGTCCACTGAGTCATTGATGCCATCCAACCATTTCATCCTCTGTTGCCCCTTTCTCTTACCCTCAATCTTTCCAGCATCAGGGTCTTTTGTAATGAGTGGGCTCTTTGCATCAGGTGGCCAAAGTGTTGGAGCTTCAGCTTCAGCCTAAGTCCTTCCAATGAATATTCAGGGTTGAAATCCTTTAGGATTGACTGATTTGATTTCCTCCCTGTCCAAGGGACTCTCAAGAGTTTTCTCCAGCATCACAATTCAAAGGCATTAGTTCTTTGGTGTTCAGCCTTGTTCAGACCTTATGGTCCAACTCTCAGATGACTGTAACTCCTTGTGATACAAAACTCCTTATACACTAGGTTCTATTAGTTTCTGAAAAGTCTTGTCACTATGAACACTGTTGCAAAGCAGGAATAGATGGCTTTCCTGATATAAAACAGCTTTGATTTTTCAGAGTCTGACTTCATGCTCTGAGTTCCCAGAACAGTGTTGGTTTACATTTTATACACCTTTGCTAGCCCTTGTATTTTGACCCTTTATCAGTCCAGCATATATTAAATTTTTGTTTCCAAACATGTGGTGGCCATTGCTGCACCCACATGAGACCTCTCTTTATAACCATAGTTAATAACCATAGTCCTGAAATTCATTTTGTTGACAGAATTTAGGCTTTGAAGGGACCATGTTGATCTTCATTAAGATTTCTGGGAGTCCAATACCAAGTCCATTAAATTTGACACAGGGGAAAGAAAATTGACACGAAAAATTAAGTAACTTACTTCTGGTAGTGTTTCCTGAGATGTATATCAAGAAAAGAGATCAGTATTCCAACAGATTTGAGAAAACTGCACCTCAGATCCTTCTTTTTGAAGGCCTCAATGCACAGTAGCATACTGAACACTTAGAAAGGCCCTGCAGTAAAGAAATCTGTTTAACTTTGTTTAATTCAGTGTTAGCTAAATTTATTGGCCCACAAAATGTCTTTTAAAAGCTATATAACATCAGTGTTTCAGGGAAGGTAATTTGGAAAATTATGATTTATAATTACTATAAAGAAAAATGTTATTCAAACCAACTATTAAAAATTAGGAGTCAATCAGAGAAAATTGAATATTGATTGAATATTTGATGACATTAATAAGCTATTATTAAGTGTGATAATGAGATTCAGTCTGCGGGTTTTTTTCTTGACTCATTATCATATGCTGAAAGACTTACAAGTAAAATGATTTAGTATCTTAAATTTGCTTCAAAATGATCAAGGCCAGGGCAGCTTAAAGTAAGTGATGATATTAACTGACATCAGACATCTGTTGGTAACTATTTAAGTTTTTTATTTTAAAGAACATTTTCATGTTTTCTTAAATTCTTTTCTGACATTGTTGATCTGAGTACTTGATTACTGTATGATGGCATGAAGATTCTTCAGCAAGTATCTCCAAGTAACTTCCAATTTGCAGGATAATAGGAAGATGGTTACCTACTCCAGTACTCTTGCCTGGAAAATCCCATGGACGGAAGAGCCTGGTGGGCTGCAGTCCATGGGGTCGCTAAGAGTCAGACACAACTGAACGACTTCACTTTCATTTTTCATTTTCATGCATTGGAGAAGGAAATGGCAACCCACTCCAGTGTTCTTGCCTGGAAAACCCCATGGACGGAGGAGCCTGGTGGGCTGCAGTCCATCTGGTCGCGAAAAGTCGGACAAGACTGAGCAACTTCCCTTTCACTTTTCACTTTCATGCATTGGAGAAGGAAATGGCAACCCACTCCAGTGTTCTTGCCTGGAGAGTCCCAGGGACGGGGGAGCCTGGTGGGCTGCTGTCTATGGGGTCGCACAGAGTCGGACATGACTGAAGCAACTTAGCAACAGCAGCAGCAGCAGTAAGATGGTTTGGCTTCCCAAGTGGCTCAGTGGTAAAGAATCTACCTGTCAATGCAGGAGACACAGGTTTGATCCCTGGGCCAGGAAGATCCTCTGGAGAAGGAAATGGCAACCCACTCCAGTGTTCTTGCCTGGGAAATCCCATGGACAGAGGAGCCTGGCAGGGCTACAGTCCATGAAGTTGCAAAAGAGTCAGACACAACTTAGTGACTAAACAAGAACAACAAAAGTAAGGTGGTTATTTCTAAGCAGATGCTAAATACTTGGATTAGGAGCATTCCCCAAGACCCAGCTCAAGGCTGTCACCATGCAATAAGCACTTGTTAATCAATGGATTGACTGGGTGGAGGACCCAGGAGTATTCCAATTCTAATGCATCTTGCCTATTCATATACCTTATTTTTATGATGGGACTTTGCTAGGATTCCAGAACCTTTAGCCAGTCCAAAGATCTCATTTGACAGTTAAGACAAGGAGTTCCAGAGATTGTATCCATCATGGTGAGCTCTCGTGGCTCAGAGCATAGTAGAAGAAAGACATGGCTTTAGAACCTGAATTGGGTTTGCCTCTATGGATTATCACTTTCTAACTGTGGGATCTTAAGCAAATCATTTAGGTTCTTTTGGCTCTGTTTCTTCACCTGTAAAATTTGAATAGTAACAATAATAATGTCGTGGTTGTTTAGTCACTAAGTCATGTCCTACTCTTTCAAGACCTCGTGGACTGTAGCCAGGCTCAAATGTCCATGGGATTTCCCAGGCAAGAACACTGGAGTGGGATGCCATTTCCTTCTCCAGAGGATCTTCCCAACCCAAAGATCAAACCCTCGTCTCCTGCATTGGCAGGTGGATTTTTTTTCTTTTTTTTACCATCACCAGGGAAGTCCAAGAACACTGGAATGGGTAGCCTACCCCTTCTCCAGTGAATCTTCCTGACCCAGGCATTGAATCAGGGTTTCCTGCATTGCAGCCAGATTCTTCACCAACTGAGCTATCAGGGAAGCTCCCCTGAACCACCAGGGAAGCCATAATAATAATACCTCTCATAAAGCCATTGTGACTATTAAATCAGTTCTATTTAATAATTATCAATGATCATGTTCATTACCATCAACATAATCTTTCTTGTCAGTGGTGAGTAATGCTTGTATTATGAGTAACTCCCAGTCCAAGTTGTATGAGTCCTTGATTTCCAGCAAACAATGGGAAATAGTTATTAAACTAATGGAAATAGGTAGCTGCTAAGCAATCACAGTAATTCTAAAGAGGCACAAAATGAGCATTATGTATCTACATTAGGAAATATTTTTTCTCTTTTTGAATAGTTTTACAATAGTTTAAGTGAGAAAGGCAGGAAATACCACTCTGATCTTTATTAAAACAGAAATTTGGTTAAATCCTAAATATTCAAATTTTATCAGTGATGTGTTGCTGGTACCATTGCTATTATAGGTTATTCTTGTGATAAATATTTGTAATATTCCTGAAAAAGGCATGCGTGGAGTGAATACTTACATTTTGACTTCTACCTACTTTAATAATGGGCTTCCTAGGTGGTGCTAGTGGTAAAGAATCTGCCTGCCAATGCAGGAGACAAAAGAGACTTGGGTTTGATCCCTGGGTTGGGAAGATTCCCTGAAATAGGAAATGGCAAACCACTCCAGTATTCTTGCCTGGAAAATCCCATGGACAGAGGAGCCTGGTGGGCTACAGTCCATGTGGCTGCAAAGAATCAGACATGACTGAGTGAACACACACACACACACTTTAATAATAATTAGAAATATATCACCTCAGGAAAAAAAGATGAAGGTGATGATGCAATAAGGGGCTTAGGCATTCAAATGTTCATTTCAAGGAACGTTTAGTCTTCATGTATCTTTAATTTCCCTGCATGATTCCTTTAAGAGCTCAAATAATTGGTTCAGATGATTTTAGACAGTTAACAAATACATATTTTAAAAACCTTCATATTTTTTTCATTCTTCTCAGATTGTCATGATGATTTCTTAGAAACTTCATTCTGTACATAAGCACCAAGGGGAGAGTGTTATGATCCAAAGACTCAGGCATTGTAGAACAGCAGACCTGGATTCCACTGTGAGAATTATTTCACTTAAAAATGTTTTTACTGTGTTTATTAATTTAGCTGTTCTGGGTCTTCATTGCTTCAGGGGCTACTCTCTAGTTTCAGTGCATTGGCTTCTTTTTGCAGTCATTTCTCTTCTTGCAGCTCCTGGGCTCTCACACGCAGGCTCCATAGATAAGGTGCATAGGTATAGTTATCCCACAGCATGTGGAATCTTCCTGGACCAGGGATCGAACCTGTGTCCTCTGCATTGGCAGGTGGATTCTTTACCACTGAGCCACCAGGAAAGTCCCAAGAGTGATTTCACTTTTGCTAAGCTTTGATTTCCTATCTATAAAACAGCTTTGCTTACTGATTAATTCAAGAATTGAAAGGTAAAAAGCACGCAAACTGTGGCACATAAGCTGCTAAACGTTAACTATTTTCAGTGAACACTTGTCAAATGACTATAGACATTTTTTAAAATCTTGATCAGAATTTTAAAAATCTTGACAACGTCTACCAGATTATCCTCTTCACTTCTTCTCTGTTGATTGTCTCTACTTCTGGCCTTCCAACCCGAAGTGAAAGCATTGTATGCCCTTCTCTCTTTAGAGAAGCAAGATTTTCATTTACAATCTCTACTCTCTGAGAGGCTGAAAAATGTTATTCTTGTGTAGACTCTATGACTTGTTGTGGTTGTTGGAGTGGGAGTGACATTCTCTTGTGACTTTGCACTTACTAAGTCAGAGGGGAAGTCCCTGAAGGGCTCCCTTAACGTCACTGAATGCTACTGCTCTGACCACCGCTGAAAGATGGTTCATGGAAAAAGATATTAAACAGCTAAATTGGACCATTACCTACTTAATGAATCACCATGAGAACTGAGTATCTTTCGAGAGATTTTTTTTTTAAAGGTACCTTGAAAATAGGGTCTTCCTAGGTGGCTCAGTGGTTAAGAATCTGCCTACCAAGGCAGAAGATGCAAGTTCAGTCCCTGGGTCAGAAAGATCCCCTAGAAGAGGAAATGGCAAACCACTCTACTATTCTTGCCTGGGAAATCCCATGGACAGAGGAGCCTGGTGGGCTACAGTCCGTGGGTTACAAAGAGTCAGACACGACAGAGCAACTGAACATGCATGCACCTTGAAAATATATGGGTCAGGTTTTTAACCATTTATTCTATGCTGTCTGGTTAGTGAACAAGTTGTTGGACACATTTCCTAATAAAGTCCAAACCCAGGAGTACTTCCTTGTATAAAAATATATTATCCAAGGGAAAAAACGGTTCCTGGGTCCTATGATCTCTCAAAGGGTCTTGGACTTTGCTTTACTTCCTTTCTCTTTTCTTTGTGATTAAAACAAAGAAGCAAAATCAAAACAAAATCCTGAAAACTAATCAGCGACTCTACTGAGAGCTTCCATTTCACTCAAAAGGGCAAATACAAGTAGATTTATTTTCCCAGTTTTACCCTGCATCCAGCATGTATGGATAGTCTATTTTCTCAATGTATAAGTAAACCATTCTAGTCATAATACAATGTACATGAGTGCCCAAGTTCATAGACATGTTCACCGACTCCAAAGGGAATTTCTCAAGCTAGTTGAGATTGCTAGTAGTCCTTCTAGATTTTAAATACCAGGGAGTTTCACTGTTTCATTTCCTTATTAGGATAGTATGGTATAATCTTAGCCACATATATTCTATCTCTTGAATTCCATTGTTTTCCTGAGTCCACACTCAGATAAATAAAGCCCACAGTTTATTTTATTGGGCTCCAAAATCATGGCAGATGGGGACTGCAGCCATGAAATTAAAAGACACATGCTCCTTGGAAGAAAGGCTATGACAAACCTAGATAGCATATTAAAAAGCGGAGACATTACTTTGCCTACGAAGGTCCATATAGTCAAAACTATGGTTTTTCCAGGAGTCATGTATGGATATGAGACTTGGGCCGTAAAGAAAGCTGAGTGCTGAAGAATTGATGTTTTTGAACTGTGGTGTTGGAGAAGACTCTTGAGTCACTTGGACTCTCAGTCCTAAAGAAAATCAGTCCTGACTATTCATTGGAAGGACTGATGCTGAAGCTGGAAGCTCCAATACTTTGGCCACCTGATTCGAAGGACTGATTCACTGGAAAAGACCCTGATGCTGAGAAAGGTTGAAGGCAGGAGGAGAAGGGGATGACAGAGGATGAGATGGTTGGATAGCATCACCAACTCGATGGACATCAGTTTGAGCAAGCTCTGGGAATTGGTGATGGAAAGGGAAGCCTGGTGTGCTGCACCATGAAGTTGCAAAGAGTCGGACATGACTGAGAGAATGAACTGAACACTCAGATAATGAAAGGAACACTTAGATTCAAAGTAAATAATTATAACTAGTAATTGTGTTCTGCACATTATTAATCCTCCATTTCATACCTTATGAGGACAGCTCTTTATTCTTGCAATTCATTGTTGAGAGTCATGGTCTGCAGAGAGTAAGTAGGAGTTTAAAGTGGTTGGTACCTGATGATAGGTTTTTGTCAGAGATTGCTGGAGTAAATTGGAAGCAAATGTCCTGGCTTATCTGAAGGACCCAATTCTCTCCCCAGATGTGAGAAAGTAGCATGCATTCAACTGAACTAGAGCATGAAAGTATTTGAATTAAATTAGGGTTGGAAAGAGACTGAACCTCTCTCTCACTGACAACACAGTGGGATATGATCTTCAGTAAATGACAATCACACGCATATTCCTCCAAGCTCTAATAACCCACTGTTCTCTTGCCCACTGAGGGTCCAAAAACAAAGAACTCTTGATCAAGGCACAGACAGATCTTAGCATTTCTATTGTTTACTTCTGATCATCTGAGTCATCGGTTTAAGGTTACATAGATTTGAAAGGGGAAGGGATTCAGTCATATGAGTAAGAGGGGTCCATATAGTCAAAGCTATGGTTTTTCCTGTAGTAATATATGGATGTGAGATTTGGACCATTAAGAAAGCTGAGCGCCAAAGAATTGATGTTTTCAAATTGTGGTGCTGGAGAAGACTCTTGAGAGTCCCTTGGACAGAAAGGAGATCAAACCAGTCAATCCTAAAGGAAATCAACCCTGAATATTCATTGCAAGGGTTTGTGCTGAAGCTGAAGCTCCAATACTTTGGCCACTTGATGTGAAGACCCAACTCACTGGAAAGGACACTCATGCTGGGAAAGATTGAGAGCAGGAGAAGGGGGTGACCGAATATGAGATTGTTGGATGGCATCGTTGATTCATGAATTGAACCAATGAACATGAGTTTGAGCAAGCCCCAGGAGACAGAGAAGTACAGGGAAGCCTGCAGTCCATGGGATTGAAAACAGGTGGACACAACTTAGTGACTGAACAACAACAGCGTTAAAGAGGCAAGAAAAACAATATTGTAAGGAGTGGAGGGGAAGACAAGAGACTGGGCAAGTTGCAAAGCAGAGGCAATTTGGGATAGAGTCCTAGAAAAATAGGACTTACTTCACAAGACTAGGGGAGAGCTGAACAATAAACATGAGGCCAAGATAAGAATGAATGTCCTATTTGATTAGCCTTTAAAGAATCTCCTCTTTGTGAGAATCAGTTGGACCAGAATAAAATGTCTCCAACCAGGAGGCAACTTGCATCCACCTAACTCATTAACAGGAAGTCTAGTCTAATGAGCAATATCCCAGATAAGGCTGATTTGGGTGTCATTGTCCCTTCAGTATCTGCTGGGTGTCTCTAAGAACCAAAAGCATCTTAGCGTATTTAACCTGTCAATCATTAGGAAAGGAGCAAAGAGGGGAGCAGTCTGGATTCTGGAAGCAAAAGTCACCAGGGAAATGGAGCTTGGCTCAGTTTTGTGTCCCTGTTATTTCTCTCAGGCCAGCAGATCAAGGCTTTTGGTTATCCTTAGATCTGAGTTGGGAATGGATCCATAGATCCTGGTGAGCATTACAAAATTTCCTGGAAAAGCTTTTGAGCCAAAGCTGTCACTTAAGCAATTTAGTACATCCAGGGGGCATAGCTACCTTTCATTGCCCCAGCTGGCTTGTATGCAGTTCTGGTGTGTGATTAAGGGAGGGTAGATTAATGTCCTTTTGACAACAGTTCAGTTCAGTTTAGTTCAGCTGCTCAGTCGTTTCCGACTTTTAGTGACCCCATGGACTGCAGCACACCAGGCCTCCCTGTCCCTCACCAACTCCCAGAGTTTACTCAAACTCATGTCCATTGAGTCGGTGATGCCATTCAACCATCAGTGACAACAGTATCCATCCATAAACGACAATGATACAGTTTATTTCTTAAGAGTACTATCAACATGATTTGTGGCTAGCTTTCCAAATGAGCTGTAACTTTCAGGAGAAGCCCGTACTTCACCCTGGCAATGAATACATTCTTTGCCTTGAGGATTGTAAAACCAGTTTCAACCTAAGATAGCAGCTAGAAGCAGGGAAAAAATTCCCAGTGCCTCCTCTCAAACTATGAGACTTTGTGCACAGAAACATACATGGACAGGCCCAAGGGCCAGGACCACGTGTCCTCTGCTCCATGCCCAAGCCTGGCATGTAGTGAATACTCCATAACAACTGATAAATAAATGAGTATAAGAAATGATCGGATGAATGACTATTAATTCTTTAAGCATTAGATTCAAGCTCATTTGTAAACTTAATGGTAAAGTTTAATCCAAATAATCATTTTACTTGTATTTATCTGCAGAATTTCTTCAAGGGTAAAGAAAAAAAAAAAAAAAGAGTAATGTGGGAAGTGCTTCCCTGGTGGCTCAGTGGTAAAGAATCTGCCTGCCAATGCAGGGGATGAGGGTTCAATCCCTGGGTCGGAAAGATCCCCTGGAGAAGGAAACAGCACCTCACTTCAGTATTCTTGCCTGGAAAATCTTACGGGTGGAGGACCATGGTGGGCTACAGTCCACAGGGTTGCGAAGAGTTAGATACAACTGGGTGACTGAACAACAAATTATTTAAGCCACCCAGTCTGGGATACTTTGCTCTGGGCAGCACTAGCAAACTAACAGACTCTCCTTTCTGCAACCTCTATTTACTCCTCCCCTGCCCCAACTGGAGTAGCTTACTCTCTCTGACCTCCCAGGTCTTCTCAGCAGAACTGCTTCATCTGAGGCTGTCTCTACTACACAGGACTCCAAGTTCTAGAGTCCTTTGATTCAATTCAGAGATCAACTGCCACTCCCGTTCATGTAAGAGGTGCTGTCACAGCACCAAGGAGCAGAGAAGATGCTTTTTCATGGTTCTCACAGCACCATCTCAGTTGACCTCTCTCTAGGTCAGTCTCGTTGGAGTTTGCTCAGTTCAGTTCAGTCACTCAGTCGTGTCCGACTCTTTGTGACCCCATGAATCGCAGCACACCAGGCCTCCCTGTCCATCACCAACTCCCGGAGTTCACTCAGACTCACGTCCATCGAGTCGGTGATGCCATCCAGCCATCTCATGCTCTGTCGTCCCCTTCTCCTCCTGCCCCCAATCCCTCCCAGCATCAGAGTCTTTTCCAATGAGTCAACTCTTTGCATGAGGTGGCCAAAGTACTGGAGTTTCAGCTTTAGCATCATTCCCTCCAAAGAAATCCCAGGGCTGATCTCCTTCATAATGGACTGGTTGGATCTCTTTGCAGTCCAAGGGACTCTCAACAGTCTTCTCTAACTGCATCTAATCGATGCAGTTCAAAAGCATCAATTCTTTGGCGCTCAGTCTTCTTCACAGTCCAACTCTCACATCCATACATGACCACAGAAAAAACCAAGGTAAATACAATAAACTTATCAACAAATTCCTATCTGGATTATCATGGATCTTCTAGTCTAAATGCTTCCTCTAGGAATGTACTTCAACAAGGTACTCTTGAGATGAGGAACATTATCTCATTTATTCAACATTTAGTGAAGTACAAGACATGTCGAAGATGCTCAACAAATCTTGTTTCTAGAATCAAAGTGATTGTTTTGCTTCCTTTTAGACACTTCAGATGACTGAGAGCTCATTACTTACAGACATGACAATTTCTTAGCGTACATATTTAGGAAATGCACATTATAATTAGCATATTATGAATATAATTTAGATTAAAATTATAAAAAGGAAATAATCATTTCTTATTTATAGCTTTGGAATAATATTATTTCAATTGGGTTTAGCTCTGATATATGAAAATAATTTAATTTCTTTTAGACTTCAAACCTATTATTTAATCATCAGATATCTTTTGACACCCTACTGCATATTATAGGTACTGGTACAGAGGGCTGAAGAGACCACAGCTAGAGAAAGTCTGTGTGCATCAGTGAAGATTCAGCATGGTCAGAAAATAAATAAAATACAGAAAAGGAAAATCTTAAAAAAAAAAAAAAAAAGAAATTATCATTAACATTGTAGGATGCTTTTCCTGTTTGATAAACTATAATTCTATCTATTCCTCTTGAGAGGATATGTTTTCTGGTCCAGGTGTCCATGAGCCTCTTTTCTGCCAAGACTGTGCCTGGCTTGAATTTCAGATGGTGCAATTCTTCCAACATCCCTCAGAATATGTGTGTATATTCCTGAGTGGCTAATATTGTATATCCTAACATTTTTTTTTTCTTATAGCCTTTTCACATATGAGATGGGATTCTCAAATAATAAGAGCACATTTACAACTATATGAGAATCTATCTTTTAGGAGAAAGAAAATCCATCAAGAGGAGAAGGGGGTGACAAGGATGAGATAGTTGGCTGATCCAAAGGACATGAGTTTGAGCAAACTCAGGGAGAGAGTGAAAGACAGAGATGCCTGACTTGCTGTGGTTCACGGGGTCACAAAGAGTCGGACATGACTTAGCAACTGAACAATGACAACATACCTTATATCTTCCTTTGTTAGTTCCCAGCCCTAATAAAGCTTACTCATAACTTGACTTTCAACCTAAAATGCTATTTGATTATGGCTATATCCTCACTCCCATCCTAGATTGTAAGCTCCTAGGGTCACTATTCAGGATTGAATCATCCTACACATCATCCAAGACTGAGACCTCTTCATTTAGCTGTTTTTCTTGGTCTTTCCAAACCCTCAGCATTGCCGCATATCACCACAGGGTGCTGCTGCTAAGTTGCTTCAGTCGTGTCTGACTCTGTGCGACCCCAGAGATGGCAGCCTACGAGGCTCCCCCATCCCTGGGATTCTCCAGACAAAAACACTGGAGTGGGTTGCCATTTCCTTCTCCAATGCATGAAAGTGAAAAGTGAAAGTGAAGTCACTCAGCGACCCCATGGACTGCAGCCCACCAGGCTCCTCTGTCCATGGGATTCTCCAGACAAAAACACTGGAGTGGGTTGCCATTGCCTTCTCCCTAGTACATGGTAAATGTTAGGACTAATGGTCTAAGTCAGGGGAAAAAAACAACAATAAAAATAAGTGTATGTTTTGGCCCAAAGGGGGATTTATTTTCATTATTTTCTGCCTTATTATAAAATATTGAATGGCTTGTGCTACAGGGATCTGGAGAAGATGTCTTTCTAATCATGCTTTAGGTTAAAAAAGAAACAGATCGATCAAGAGAGTCATCTGACACTTGGATTGGGGAATGCCAGAGACCTAGAGTCTTTATAGAACATTGTTAATTAGTAAGTTGTGCCTTGCATGAGGTTTTGATTGTTTTATAACAGTCGTGGTTTTTGTTTACAGTTTTCTTTAGCTCTTTTAGAAGTTGATCGCTTTTGACAGGCTACTTATTTGGCTACTGAATTGCATTCATTCCATTCTAAAGAAAGGGACTGGGCTTCCCTGGTGGTTCAGATGGTAAAGAATCTGCCTGCAGTGCAGGAGATCCAGGTTCGATCCCTGGGTTGGGAAGATTCCCTGGAGAAGGGAATGGCTACCTACTCTAGAACTCTTGCCTGGAAAGTCCTATGGATAGAGGCACCTGGCGGGCTAGAGTCCAAGGGCTTACAAAGGGTCGGACATGACTGAGTGACTAACATACACACACAAGGAAAGGGATCATGTCTTGTTTAATGCTGTATTCCAACACTTGGCACAGTGCCTGGGACATAGAGGTGCTCATGGATATTTATTCAGTTCATTATGGAATTCCAGAGTATATAGATATTTCCTGGAAATGTTCTGCTTATAGTCTTACGTTGGTCACATTGTATTGAGGCTTGAAAAGTGTCTCATAACTTTGGGTCATTTTAAGGGCTTCTCTAAGATTCTCAAGTTGCACAAGGGGTTTAATCTGGGAGCAAGCACCCTGTCCTACACACTCCATGGGACTAGGAGTTCCTGACCAAGTCTTGACTCTCAGAGAACAGGAATCTCTTCTACGCTTATTTTTTAAATAATTATTTGGCACAGTATATACAATTAAGTGGTCAAAATATGTTTGTGGGTGGCAAGGAGTAAATGTATTATGAGAAAAGGAATTATGCCAGTTCTATGACTGTGAACACTAGAGCCCTGAGTAGTCAAAGCTTTAAACATTTGCTCCTTGTTCAGAGTCAACTTCTAAAGATTCAGCTATTAGTACTATTGTTAGATACCGATGATAATACCAGCTGGTATAGACTTGACTGACAGAATGTGGTCCACTGGAGAAGGGAATGGCAAACCACTTCAGTATTCTTGCCTTGAGAACCCCATGAACAGTATGAAAAGGCAAAATGATAGGATACTGAAAGAGGAACTCCCAGGTCAGTAGGTGCCCAATATGCTACTGGAGGTCAGTGGAGAAACAACTTCAGAAAGAATGAAGGGATGGAGCCAAAGCAAAATCAATACCCAGTTGTGCATGTGACTGGTGATAGAAGCAAGGTCCAATGCTGTAAAGACCAATATTGCATAGGAACCTGGAATGTCAGGTCCATGAATCAAGGCAAATTGGAAGTGGTCAAACAGGAGATGGCAAGAGTGAATGTTGACATTCTAGGAATCAGCAAACTGAAATGGACTGGAATCGGTGAATTTAACTCAGATGACCATTATATCTACTACTGCGGGCAGGAATCCCTCAGAAGAAATGGACTGGCCATCATGGTCAACAAAAGAGTTCAAAATGCAGTACTTGGATGCAATCTCAAAAATGACAGAATGATCTCTGTTTGTTTCCAAGGCAAACCATTCAATATCACAGTAATCCAAGTCTATGTCCCAACCAGTAATGCTGAAGAAGCTGAAGTTGAACGGTTCTATGAAGACCAACAAGACCTTTTAGAACTAACACTCAAAAAAGATGTCCTTTTCATTATATGGGACTGGAATGCAAAAGTAGGAAGTCAAGAAGCACCTGGAGTAACAGGCAAATTTGGCCTTGGAATACGGAATGAAGCAGGGCAAAGACTAATAGAGTTTTGCCAAGAAAATGCACTGGTCATAGCAAACACCCCATTCCAACAACACAAGAGAAGACTCTACACATGGACATCACCAGATGGTCAACACCGAAATCAGATTGATTATATTCTTTGCAGCCAAAGATGGAGAAGCTCTATACAGTCAACAAAAACAAGACCAGGAGCTGACTGTGGCTAAGATCATGAACTCCTTATTGCCAAATTCAGACTTAAATTGAAGAAAGTAGGGAAAACCACTAGACCATTCAGGTATGACCTAAATCAAATCCCTATGATTATATAGTGGAAGTGAGAAATAGATTTAAGGGCCTAATATGACAGATAAGAGTACCTGATGAACTATGGAATGAGGTTCATGACACTGTACAGGAGACAGGGCTCAAGACCATCCCCATGGAAAAGAAATGCAAAAAAGCAAAATGGCTGCCTGGGGAGGCCTTACAAATAGCTGTGAAAAGAAGAGAAGTGAAAAGCAAAGGAGCAAAGGAAAGATATAAGCATCTGAATGCAGAGTTTCAAAGAATAGCAAGAAGAGATAAGAAAGCCTTCTTCAGCAATCAATGCAAAGAAATAGAGGAAAACAACAGAATGGGAAAGACTAGAGATCTCTTCAAGAAAATTAGAGATACCAAGGGAACATTTCATGCAAAGATGGGCTTGATAAAGGACAGAAATGGTATGGACCTAACAGAAGCAGAAGATATTAAGAAGAGGTGGTAAGAATACGCAGAAGAACTATACAAAAGATCTTCACGACCCAGATAATCATGATGGTGTGATCACTCACCTAGAGCCAGACATCCTGGAATGTGAAGTCAAGTGGGCCTTAGAGAGCATCACTATGAACAAAACTAGTGGAGGTGATGGAATTCCAGTTGAGCTATTTCAAATCCTGGAAGATGATGCTATGAAAGTGCTGCACTCAATATGCCAGCAAATTTGGAAAACTCAGCAAGTGGCCACAGGACTGGAAAAGGTCAGTTTTCATTCCAATCCCAAAGAAAGGCAATGCCAAAGAATGCTCAAACTACCACACAATTGCACTCATCTCACACGCTAGTAAAGTAATGCTCAAAATTCTCCAAGCCAGGCTTCAGCAATATGTGAACCGTGAACTTCCTGATGTTCAAACTGGTTTTAGAAAAGGCAGAAGAACCAGAGATCAAATTGCCAACATCCGCTGGATCATGGAAAAAGCAAGAGAGTTCCAGAAAAACATCTATTTTGCTTTATTGACTATGCCAGGCCTTTGACTGTGTGGATCACAATCAGCTGTGGAAAATTCTGAAAGAGATGGGAATACCAGACCACCTGACCTGTCTCTTGAGGAATTTGTATGCAGGTCAGGAAGCAACAGTTAGAACCGGACATGGAACTGACTGGTTCCAAATAGGAAAAGGAGTACGTCAAGGCTGTATATTGTCACCCTGCTTCTTTAACTTATATGCAGAGTACATCATGAGAAATTCTGGGCTGGAAGAAGCACAAGCTGGAATCAAGATTGCCGGGAGAAATATCAATAACCTCAGATATGCAGATGACACCACCCTTATGGCAGAAAGTGAAGAGGAACTAAAAAGCCTCTTGATGAGGGTGAAAGAGGAGAGTGAAAAAGTTGGCTTAAAACTCAACATTCAGAAAACGAAGATCATGGCATCTGGTCACATCACTTCATGGGAAATAGATGGGAAAACAGTGGAAACAGTGTCAGAGTTTATTTTTTTGGGCTCCAAAATCACAACAGATGGTGACTGCAGCCATGAAATTAAAAGACGCTTATTCCTTGGAAGGAAAGTTATGACCAACCTAGATAGCATATTGAAAAGCAGAGACATTACTTTGCCAGCAAAGGTCCGTGTAGTCAAGGCTATGGTTTTTCCAGTGGTCATGTATGGATGTGAGAGTTGGACTGTGAAGAAGGCTGAGTGCCGAAGAATTGATGCTTTTGAACTGTGGTGTTGGAGAAGACTCTTGAGAGTCCCTTGGACTGCAAGGAGATCCAACCAGTCCATCTGAAGGAGATCAGCCCTGGAATTTCTTTGGAAGGAATGATGCTAAAGCTGAAACTCCAGTGCTCTGGCCACCTCATGCGAAGAGTTGATTCATTGGCAAAGACTCTGATGCTGGGATTGGGATTGGGGGCAGGAGGAGAAGGGGACGAAAGAGGATGAGATGGCTGGATGGCATCACCGACTCAATGGACGTGAATCTGAGTGAACTCCGGGAGTTGGTGATGGACAGGGAGGCCTGGTGTGCTGCAGTTCATGGGGTCGCAAAGAGTCGACACGACTGAGCGACTGAACTGAACTGATAGACTTGCCTTACAGCATTAACTATCTGTCGAAGAGGATCATGTGGCTCCTGGGACTGAACTCACTTCTATTTCTTGCTGTTGTTTTCAACTGCTTAGTCATGTCCAACTCTTTGTGACCCCATGGTCTGTAGCCCACCAGGCTTCTCTCCCCAGGGGATTTCCCAGGCAAGAACACTGGAGTGGGTTGCCACATCCTTATCCAGGGGATCTTCCTGACCCAGATTGTTTCTGCATCTGCTCCAGTGACAGGCAAGTTCTTTACCACTGAGCCACCAGGGAAGCTATTCTGTTTTCAGTTCAGTTCAGTTCAGTCACTCAGTTGTGGCCAACTCTTTGTGACCCCATGGACTGTAGCAGGCCAGGCTTCCCTGTCCATCACCAACTCCCAGAATTACTCAAACTCATATCCATTAGTCAGTGATGCCATCCAACCATCTCATTCTCTATCATCGCCTTCTCCTCCCACCATCAATCTTTCCTAGCATCAGGGTGTTTTCAAATGAGTCAGTTCTTTGCATCAGGTGGCCAAAGTATTGGAGTTTCAACTTCAGCATCAGTCCTTTCAATGAATATTCAGGACTGATTTCCTTTAGGATGGACTGGTTGGATCTCCTTGCTGTCCAAGGGACTCTCAAGAGTCTTCTCCAACACCACAGTTCAAAAGCATCAATTCTTCAGCACTCATCTTTCTTTATAGTCCAACTCTCACATCCATACCTGAGTACTGGAAAAACAATAGCTTTGACAAGATGGACCTTTGTTGGCAAAGTAATGTCTCTGCTTTTCAACATGCTGTCTAGGTTGGTCATAACTTTCCTTCCAAGGAGTAAGCGTCTTTTAATTTCATGGCTGCAGTCACCATCTGCAGTGATTTTAGAGCCCCCCAAAATAAACTCTCTCACTGTTTTCATTGTTTCCCCATCTATTTCCCATGAAGTGATGCGACCAGATGCCATGATCTTCGTTTTCTGAATGTTAAGTTCTAAGCCAACTTTTTCACTCTTCTCTTTCACTTTCATCAAGAGGCTCTTTAGTTTTTCTTCACTTTCTTCCATAAGGGTGGTGTCATCTGCATATCTGAGGTTATTGATATTTCTCCCGGCAATCTTGATTCCAGCTTGTGCTTCATCCAGCCCAGAGTTTCTCATGATGTACCCTGCATGTAAGTTAAATAAGCTGGGTGACAATATACAGCCTTGACATACTCCTTTTCCTATTTGGAACCAGTCTGTTCCATGTCCAGTTCTAACTGTTGCTTCCTGACCTGCATACAGATTCCTCAAGAGACAGGTCAGGTGGTCTGGTATTATGATCTCTTTCAGAGTTTTGCACAGTTTTTTGTGATCCACACAGTCAAAGGTTTTGGCATAGTCAATAAAGCAGAAATAGATGTTTTTCTGGAACTCTCTTGCTTTTTCCATGATCCAATGGATGTTGGCAGTTTGATCTCTGGTTCCTCTGCCTTTTCTAAAACCAGCTTGAACATCAGGAAGTTCTCGGTTCACATACTATTGAAGCCTGGCTTGGAGAATTTTGAGCATTACTTTGCTAGTGTGTGAGATGAGTGCAACTGGGTGGTAATTTGAGCATTCTTTGGCATTGCCTTTCTTTGGGATTGGAAAGAAAATGGACCTTTTCCAGTCCTGTAGCCACTGCTGAGTTTTCCAAATTTGCTGGCATATTGAGTGTAGCACTTTCACAGCATCATCTTTCAGGATTTGAAAGAGCTCAACTGAAATTCCATCACCTCCACTAGCTTTGTTTGTAGCAGTGCTTCCTAAGGCCCACCCACTTGATTTTGCGTTCCAGGATGTCTGGCTCTAGGTGAGTGATCACACCATCATGATTATCTGGGTCATGAAGATCTTTTTTTGTATAGTTCTTTTGTGTATTCTTGCCACCTCTTCTTAATATCTTCTGCTTCTGTTAAGCCCATACCATTTCTGTCCTTTATTGTGCCCTTCTTTGCATGAAATGTTTCCTTGGTATCTCTAATTTTCTTGAAGAGATATCTAGTCTTTCCCATTCTATTGTTTTCCTCTATTTCTTTGCATTGATCACTGAGGAAGATTTTCTTTTCTCTCCTTGCTATTCTTTGGAACTCTTCATTCAAATGGATATATCTTTCCTTTTCTCCTTTGCCTTTCACTTCTCTTCTTTTCTTAGCTATTTGTAAGGCCTCCTCAGACAAACATTTTGCCTTTCTTTTTCTTGGGGATGGTCTTGATCACTGCCTCCTGTGCAATGTCATAAACCTCCGTCCATAGTTCTTCAGGCACTTTATCAGATATAATCCCTTGACTCTATTTGTCACATCCACTGTATAATCATAAAGGATTTAATTTAGGTAATTTGATGGTCAAAATGCAGTAATTAAAGTGATAGGGAAAGCCCTTGACACTCTCCACAGACCCAAGAATACTTCCCCTGTGCCACAGAGACTGCAATTCTCAACACTTCTCAAAGCTGAGATGTTTAAAGAAGAAGACATATTTGCTAGTTTACACAGTAGTAGGGATTTTCTTAGAAAATGTACCCATATTTTTTAGAATTCTGCATTAGATTCGGAGTAGGTATCAATAGGATGGTAGGGTAGGGATCATGGGCAGAATTTAAAGACAAGAGGGAGAGAAAGGGAGGAAAGAAGAAAGTATGAGTGTGTGTGAGAGACAGAGAGGTCATTTTTTACTACATTGTAAATCAAGCCCACAGGAATCAGAGTACAAAATTTGCATATGTTCCTGTAAGTGAAAAGTGTTAGTCGCTCAGCTGGCTCTGACTCTTTATGACCCCATCAACCATAGTCCACCAGGCTCCTCTGTCCATGGGACTCTCCAGGCAAGAATACTGGAGTGGGTACCCAGGGACTGAACCCAGGTCTCTTGTATTGGTTTTTCTTAAATCTTAAGTTAATGGTGACAATTGAAGCTTTTGAACTGTGGTGATGGAGAAAACTCTTGAGAGTCCCTTGGACTGCAAGGAGATCCAGGCAGTCCATCCTAAAGGAGACCAGTCCTGGGTGTTCATTGGAAGGACTGACGCTAAAGCTGAAACTCCAATACTTTGGCCACCTCATGTGAAGAGTTGACTCATTGGAAAAGACCCTGATGCTGGGAGGGATTGGGGGCAGGCGGAGAAGGGGACAACAGAGGATGAGATGGCTGGATGGCATCACTGACTTGAGGGACATGAGTTTGAGTGAACTCTGGGAGTTGGTGATGGATAGGGAAGCCTGGCATGCTGTGATTCATGGGGGCGCAAAGAGTCGGACACGACTGAGCGACTGAACTGAACTGAATGGTGAGAAAGGGCACAAATTAACCAAATATTTCCATTTCAACTAGCTAAACAAAAATCGGCAACATATTAGGCTTTTGAGGGCAGAAGTTTACTTACTGCTGTATTCCCAGTGCCTAGCAAGGTACTTAGCACCTGGATAAATATATATGAATTTAAAAAGTTAATTAACCTCTACCAAACATTTACAAAAAAATTAATACCAAGTCTTTACAAACTTCTCCAAAAAATAAAGTAAGAGAATATTTCCTGTCTTATTTTATGAAGCCATTGTTATCTTGATACTAAAATCATCACACAAAAAACTACAGACCAATCAATATCTGTTATGACTATAGATGAATAATTTCAACAAAATACTAGTAAACTGAATCCAGCAACTTATACAAATGATGATACAAATACCATAATGAAATGGGGTTTACTTAATTGTGAAAGACTGAATGCTTTCCCCTAAGATGAAAGAAAAAAATTAAGGACGTTTGCTCTCATCATTTCTATACAACATTACCTAGAAATTCTAGCCAGGGCAATTTGGCAAGAAAAGAAAGTAAAAGGCGTCCAAATTGGAAAGGAAGTAGTAAAGTTATCTCTGCTGCTGCTGCTAAGTCGCTTCAGTCATGTCTGACTCTGTGCGACCCCATAAACGGCAGCCCACCAGGCTCCGCCGTCCCTGGAATTCTCCAGGCAAGAGCACTGGAGTGGGTTGCCATTTCCTCCTCCAATGCATGACAGTGAAAAGTGAAAGTGAAGTCGTGCAGTCATGTCCGACTCTTCACGACCCCATGGACTGCAGCCTACCAGGCTCCTCCGTCTATGGGATTTTCCAGGCAAGAGTACTGGAGTGGGGTGCCATTGCCTTCTCCAAATAGGTTAGAAAAGGATAAAACAAAGTTACCTCTACATACAGACAATCTGATCTTTTATATGGAAAACTCTAAGGTATCCACTAAAAAATAATTATAATTAGTAAATGAGTTCATCAATGGTTCATAATTTAAGATCAATACGTAACATTAGTTCAAAATGGATGAAAGGACCAAATGTAAGAGCTAATTTTATAATACTCTTAGAAAAAAAAAAAAAGAGGTAAATCTTCCTGACTTTGTAATTAGCAAGTTTCATAGTAGACCAAAAACACAAGCAACCAAAGAAAAAAGAATAGATAAATAAACTTCATCAAAATTAAAAGCTTTTGTGTTCCGAAGAACACTATCAAGAAACTGAAAGAGAGCCCACAGAATGGGAAAAGCCTTTTTTTGAAAATCATATATCTGATAAGGGAGTTATGTCAGAATATATGAATACTATAAGACTAAGAAAACAGATTTTCCAAATAAATAATAGGCAAATAATCTATGTAAACATATCTCCAAAGAGGATTGCAAATCGCCAATAACAAACAAAAAAGATGTTTGGCACCATTGTTCAACATGGAAAAACAAATCAAAATCACCATGAGACTGTGAGGTACCACTTCATATAAACAAAGATGGAGATGAGAAAAAAACTCAGATACAGACAAGTGTTGGTGAGGATGTGGAGAAATTGAAACCCTCATACACTGCTGGTGGGAAAGTGAAGTAGTACGGTCACTTTAGAAGCATTTTGAAAATTCCTCAAAAAGTTAAGCAAAGAGCAACCGCATAACTCTGTAATTCCAGTTCTATTAGTTATTTGGCAAAAAAAAGTTACATACAAATTACTAGTACATGTTATAGCATGAATGAGCAATGGAAACATCATGCTAAGTGTAAGATATAAGTCATGAAGGACTACACATTATGATTACTCTTGTATGAAATGTCCAGAATAGCTATTAATAAATTTGTAGAGACAAAAAGTAGATTTGTGGTTGCCTGTGGGTAAGAGCAACGGAGGAGTTTTGGAGTGATAACTTAAGGGTCTGGTTTTCTTTCTGGAGTAACAAAAATGTCCTAAAACTGGGGTGAGAGTTGCCCAACTCCGAAAATAAACTAAAAATGATTCAGTTGTACACTCTAAATTAATGGTATGTGGATTTTATCTCAATAAAGCTGTTACCCAAAAAGGGAGAATGAATTAATAACTTGAGAGCTTGAGGATTAGAATAAAGCCTATTACATAAATAAATAAATAGATAAAGTATATATACAAATTTTAAATTAACCAATGAAACCTTTAGAAATCACAGACGTTTTCTCCTTAAATAAAAAAAATAAGTCAAATCTATAGGACTAGATTTACTCAAAAATGTTGCCAAACACTTGGATTCTATGGAACCACTATTTAAGGAGGAGCCTCTTTTTAGCCAGTGTTGAGACAAGTAAAACTTCATGGTGCATTTAAATACATTTCCAACTGGTAGCATAGATTTGGATAAAACTGTAACAACCTATTTAATTCATATAAAGCCGAGCTCCCTGGTGGCCCAGGCTCAGGGCAGTGTGGTGTTCAAGGGAACATTAGGCTGACGTCCAAGAACAATGGTTGAAAAGCAATTTAAATATTATGAATAATTTCTCAAAGCATTCTTAATACCAACCAAGCTTACTAAAATCTCTTTCCCTCTTGCCTCTCTTTCTCCGTAACTCATGAACATGACAACTACCCAAATAACTCCCTCTTCTCTTATCTGAACTCATCCCTCCTTACCTCCTAAAATTCTCTTTCCAATCCCCTCTGGTGGCTCTTGTCTTTTCCCTCTCATCTCATCTTCTGTGCGTGGTCTGTACTCATTTTAATAACTTTTAATTCAGCTCAGCTCATTTTAATTACTTTTAATTCTGCCTTTCACACATCACCCTGCTTCTATGCAAGAAAGATCACAAAAACATAATTCACTTTAACAGACAAAAGAGGGTGTGAGGTTATAATCTTTTTCTGGTCATATTGCTCAACATATTTAAACATTTAAAAGATAATTTTATGTATATGTTTATTTATTTTTGGCTGTGCTGGGATCTTCATCGCTGTGTGGGCTTTCCTCTAGTTGAGGCAAGTGGGGGCTCTTCTCTAGTTGCGGTAGGCAGGCTTTTCATGGCAGAGGCTTTTCTTGTTGTGGAGCACAGCTCTAGGGTATGCAGGCTTCAGTTGCTGCAGCTCCTGGGCTCTAGAGCGCAGGCATGGTAGTTGTATGGGCTTAGCTACTCCATGGCATGTGGGATCTTCCTGACTCAGGGATTGAACCCGTGTCTCCTGCATTGGCAGGTGGATTCTTTACCCCTGAGTCACCAGGGAAGGCCTTCAGAATATATTTAAAAATTAGAGGTGACAGGTTAAGGCTTGTGGGAAGAGAAAGTGAGCACCACTCTGTGCTTTCTGGAATTTTCTACTTACCAGTGCAGCCAGAATATCAGTTGGAAGTAGGGGAAGGGGAGTTTAGTTATCTGTATACTTTGTGATGACTTTCACTCCAATTTGAAGAAGAATTGATAAGTCTTAGAAGGCATGACTCCTTCATTTACATTAGTCATCTTAAGTGGACTAACCCCAAGCATTTGAGGTCAATAAAATTATAAAGCATATTAAGGATCTAAAAGAATCCATAATGACTCAATTCTTTAAAACAGAAACACTGACAATGATGCTTCAAGTGCTAAGCTGAAGATAGGATAAAAAGGGTTAAGAAATTGTCAATTCATGAGTACTCAGACTGTTTTTCAAGTTATCTTCTCATCAGCCAGTCAATGGTATTTATTGAGTGATTGTCTTCTGTGTCTCAAGCACCAAATTAGCCTTCAAATTGCAAGTTCTGTAAAGAGAACTCTTTTTCCCCCTTGGCCAAAGTAAGTATATCTTTCTCTACAAAGAAACTCCTTCTGGGCATTCCGTGGCATGCTGGATGCCTCTGCACAGCAGTTAGAGGTTGGGGCTTTAATTTCACATAAACAGAGGAGGCAGTCTGCTCTCCCTAGTTCCCCTGCTTATTCTCCTCAAAGTTAGTAAGGAAACGTCAATCAAAGTTGAAATCCACATTAGGAGAGCCTAGGCCAATTTTAGGAGAAGGCAATGGCAGCCCACTCCAGTACTCTCGCCTGGCAAATCCCATGGACCGAGGAGCCTGGTAGGATGCAACCCATTGGGTCGCTAAGAGTCGGACACGACTGAGCGACTTCACTTTCACTTTTTACTTTCATGCATTGGAGAAGGAAATGGCAACCCACTCCAGCGTTCTTGCCTGGAGAATCCCAGGGACAGCGGAGCCTGGTGGGCTGCCGTCTATGGGGTTGCACAGAGTTGGACACAACTGAAGCGACTTAGCAGCAGTAGCAGGCCAATTTTAGAAAGCTCACTTGATTGAAGATGATTTTCTGACCTGCCATCTCTCTCTTATGGTCAAATTTCTCTGACTTGGGATCTTTCCCTGAGAAAGAGCAGCAGTAGAAATCCTGCATAGATATGTGCAGATCACAGATTGAAATGTCAGTTGAGGCTTCCTAGTGAAGATGACAAGTAAGGAGCAGTCAGTTCATGAGTGTAAAGTCATGTAGTGAAAGTGAAAGTGTTAGTTGATCAGTCATGTCTGACTCTTTGCGACCACATGGACTGTAGCCTGCCATGCTCCTCTGTCCATGGGATTCTCCAGGCCAGAATATGCAGTGGCCAGGGGATCTTCCCACCCCTGGGTTCAAACCCAGATCTCCTGCATTGCAGGCAGATTCTTTACCGATTGAGCCACCAGGGAGGTTGCTGTGTGAATTCTGCCTCGTTTGCTTCTCCTAAATACTAATTTACTAAATACTAGTCTACTGAATACTAGTTTACTAAATACTAGTCATTTAGTATTTACATTCATAGAGAGTAAATTTTTAGAGGAACCAAAACCAGCTACTTTCATTTGAACTTTTCCCCCCTCTATTTCCTTCTACCAGCCCACCTTTGGACTCTTTTTGAATTTGTTAGCACCAGTGAGTAAAAGTTGAGGGAGAGGAAAAGAATGGCAAATCTTGCTTAGTCATGCTAGGTGAAATGTTCTGGGGAATAGAACTTGAAACACATGCCAGAGTTCTGAAAGAAGTATTGCTGACTTCCATGCTTCATGTGTGTGGATGATGAAGAACAGTAACGAGCAGCAGGATTAGAGAAGTCTGGCTCCTCACATGGGTGTGAGCTGCTGTGTGCACGCTGCCTTATTTACTTCTCCTAGGGAAACTTACACACGGAGAGGCTCTACTTCTACTCTGTGTAATCTGAAATGTGCCAGGCTTGACCTGGACAGACTTCAGGAAACACATGAGATGGAAGGTGTGCTCTGAAGTCTACACCATCACTCTTCCGGTTCAAGTCTAGTGATCTTGTTTTCCTGTCAAAATAGAAGGCAGAGCCTTATCGGCAACACAGAAGAGACTGTCTTTACACACAGAATCTGTACCCGGAGACTGGATATCAAGTTAAATCATTCCTTTGAAACTTCTCAGCTGCCTGAACCAGATAAGATTTGTAAACTCCAGGCTCAAGGTAGGAGCTGATACGGCCCAAATTGTACTTTTCTAACATTCCCATGGATTTCCAGTTTGATTGCATGTCACCTAATGATGGATGGCATTGAGCCTTCAAGTCTGATAAAGTGCCTTAGAAAGTAAGTGTTTGGGAAAATAGGGCATTCTTTTTGAATAACTATCAGCAATTTCTTTGTGAAATGTGCAGATTCTAAAATGAGAAACTTCTTAAATTTTTTAAATGAAAAACATTTTTACTTCTGACAGCTGAAGAAAGGATGCCCTGAATTAGGAGTTACCAGGGAGAAGGGTGCACATTAACTCATTTGCGATTAAGGGGGACACGAGCAGCGCCGGAACCGTGAAGAACAGCACAACTATTGCCCAATACTTGATGCAGCCAAAGTGAGGATTATCTCTTCTAATCAGTTTGTGTGTTGTCTGGGGAAGGGGGAGGTAGGAAGAGATCACAAAATAATTGCAGGCCTTCCAAACGTGTGACTGTTGTTGTTTTTTGGTCGCTAAGTCGTGCCAGACTCTTTCGAGACCCATGGACTGTAGTCCGCCAGGCTCCTCTGTCCACGGGATTTCCCAGGTAAGAATACTGGAGTGGGTTGTCATTTCATTCTCCAGGGAATCTTCACAATCCAGGGGTGGAACCCATGTCTCTTGCATTGGCAGGTGGATTCTTTACCTCTGAACCACCAGGGAAGCCCGTGTGGCTGTTACTGTGGTTCAAATGTGTGTGGGACTGCCACCGGCGAGGCTGATACAGCAGAGCAGAACCTCAGTGAATTCATGGTGGTCCCAGTACTTTCTCCAATCTCATGTTCACCAGTAGTTCTGATAGTTCTAAAGCAATTTTTAATAAAATGCACCCTATGTTATTTCAATTTCCCATTCTGTGCCTAGCACAAGACTGCTAACATTGCTTAAAAGCTACCTATTATTGCTAAGAATGAATAAAATAGTTGACTCTATTTACTGCGTTTTTATTTCTAGATAGCCCAGAATTTTATTTTCCATAGTTTTATGATGATTAGTGCCTGGGTTCATTTTGGCAATTGATTATTAATGAATTCTGAAACATTCACTTGGGACATGACAATGAATAAGGCACAGCCTGTGTCCTCAGGGGCTCATCGTCTAGTGTGGGAGACAAAGGAATAGACAACTAAGCACAAAGTGCTGGGGTAAATCCTGTGGATAGAGTGCTGGTCAAGGGAGAAGGCACAGGAGGCACTTCCCTGTGCCTTTTTCCCCTGGTAGACTTGAACTTGAGCCTCCTGTAGAAAACGGACATGGTCATTCCTGGGTCATCAGGAAAGAATATTTCCATATCAGGGAATATAATGCTAGAATGTGGGCTTCCCTGGTGGCTCAGTGGTAAGGAACTTACCTGCCAATGCAGGAGGTGTGACTTCAATCCCTGAGTGAGGAAGATCCCCTGGAGAAACAAAAGGGAGACCACTCCAATTTATGGGAAGTTCCATGGACAGAGGAGCTTGGCAGGCTCTAATCCATTGCAAAGGGGTTGCAAAGAATTAGACTTAGCTACTGAACAACAACAAGGGAAAATAAAAATTTGCCCAAGAAAGAAAGTAAGTATGGTACACTGCATGGCTTAATAGTTAGCAGTGTTTACTGCTTCTCAGGAGGGCTTCTTAGCACCTTAGGCATTGTCGTGAAGCAATGTCCTGCCCGTTGCAGGACTTCTAGCATCCCTGACCCTCATCCACTAAATGCCACTGGCCCATGCCCTCCCACCCACCCCCTAACACTGACAAACCAAATACTGTCCCACATTTCAAATTTCCTTTTAAGGGGTATTACTGAGCAGGGTTGAAAATCACTAGTTTACAGAGTTGTAATTATGTAAATGTATAATAATGTAAATGTTAATTATAAATCAGACCAAAATTGAAACCATATTCAATTGAAAATTTAATTGCAAAGACTGCGTGACTACAGAATGTGTAGACAAAGGAGGGGAGCATATGAGAACCACATCTTCATTCTCCACCTTGGAAAGTCAGTAGTTAATGCCTAAAACTGACCAATCATGATCTATTTAGAGATTTGAAGGTAAATACAACAGATCAAAATAGTTGTTGTTGTTGTTCAGTCTCTAAGGCCTGTCCAGCTCTTTGCGACCCCAAGGACTACAGCAAGCCAGGCTTCTCTGTCCTTCACTATCTCTCTGAGTTTGCTCAAACTCATGTCCATTGAGTCGGTGATGCCATCCAATCATCTTATCTTCTTTCGCCCCCTTCTCCTGCTCTCAATCTTTCCTAGCATCAGGATCTTTTCCAATGAGTCAGCTCTTTGCATCAGGTGGCCAAAGTATTGGAGCTTCAGCTTCAGCATCAGTCCTTCAATATTCAGGGTTGATTTCCTTTAGGATTGACTGGTTTGATCTCCTTGCTGTCCAAGGGACTCTCAAGAGTTTTCTCCAGCACCACAAATCAAAGCATCAATTCTATGGCACTCAGCCTTCCTTATGGTCCAAAACTCACATCTATATATGACTACTGGAAAAACCATATCTTTGACCATATGGATCTTTGCCAGCGAAGTTATGTTTCTGCTTTTGAATACATTGTCTAGGTTTGTCATAGCTTTCCTTCTAAGGAACAAGTGTTTTTTAATTTCATGGCTGCACTCAATGCCCACAGTAATTTTGGAGCCCAAGAAAATGTGCAAATATAGTTTCGATAAAATTTAAAATGAGTTTAAAGGTGGCAGTGGAGGCATGGAGACTAACTAGGAGTAAGTTGTGAATATATTTTTATCTATCTGTCAGTCTATCCATCTACTCGTATGTCCATTTTACAGAAGGTGACAATGAGGCTTAGAAGACTTAGAGAGGTTAATAAGCCATCGAGGTCACAGAGCCAGCAGAGAGAGGAGCCAGAAAGCAGTCTGACTCTAACCCCAGAGCCCCTGATCACTCCTCTTTGCTGCCTCTAAAAGAGCAAGTGAGAGGAAAGAGTGAAGGGAGTGGGCCACAGACAAGAGGGAGCCCATGAGATGCTCTCTGAAGGTTGCTCCTACCTTCTGACCCTCTAGGTGTGGCCTAGGGGGTTATTGTGGCTGATGTGATTCATACAACTCTGCTCTCAGATTGCTGTAAAAGGGCAGATGAATGCAGGGGGCCACTACAGAGCTGCTAAGAGAAGACAGGGAACTAAGACTGAGTCTCTGGCTTCAGATGCTGTTCTCAGAGTGAAAAAAGAGGCCTGAAGAATTGTATGTTTCATATGGCTGATCCCAGGGCACTGTGTCAAACAGGAATGGCCTGTTTATTTAGAACTTCCACCCTAGTCATTTTCTCTTGGGTGACTTTAGAACCCACCTGTGTAGTCATTCTCTGTGAATATATTTGAAAGTAATGTCATCCCCAAAGTAGTTTGGTTTAGATTTTTCAGCTTTTATTTTTTTCTTGGCGCAAGGAAATCTAATTTCTTTCCCCAAACACTGTTTCTTACCTCTATCATATACCTTATATATCATGTTTTATATAGACATTAACGCTATTTTAATCTCAGTATAATCTTTTCCCCTTGGAGACAGTTGGAAAAAAATTAGAAAATTACAAGTAAGAAAATGAAAGCCTCCATAATTCCACCACAAAAAGAGAGCCACTGATTGTACCTGAGTGGTGCCATCTCCTGCATACACGTGAGACCTTAAGCATGTGATGAAAAATTTCATCTATGAATCTCCAGCCCTCATCAGGGCACCTGGCACAGCTGACACTCAGTAAATGCTTGGTAAAGCTTTAGTTAGACATCTGGTATTTAAGTCAAAGATGTATCTAAAAATGCAAGAAGTAGCTAGCTAGTTCACTTGGGCAGAGAGGTGAGGAATCTTTGAAAACTCTACACATCAGCTTTAAATCACCAAGAACACTTTCAAAATTTTCAAAAATCCTTTCTGCTATCTTTCTCCTTTTCTAAAATTTGTCCTCTACAATGGAGCAATATTCTCTTCGACTTTCACTGAGTAGTTCTCATAGCCTCATGAACTCCTTGGGTTCATTTCCATCTTCATGTCTCCCTGTCTCCTAGCAGGGTCTTTTCTCTTGCTGTTCTGTTTCCCAGGTGGTGCTAGCGGTAAAGAGCCCTGCTGGCCAATTCAAGAGACATAAGAGACATGGATTCCCTCCCTGGGTCGGGAAGATCCCTGGGAGGAGGGCATGGCAACCCACTCCAGTAGTCTTACCTGGAGAATCCCATGGACAGGAGAACCTGGTGGGCTACAGTCCCTGGGGTTGCAAAGAGTCAGCCATGACTGAAGCCACTTAGCTCGCACGCACACGTGCTGTTCTGTTGTTTACCGCGTACCCCTCCTTCCAGTCCCAGCTTGAGTCCACTCTTCCACCCGTGTGCCTGACGACTTGACTTCATTTATTTCCCTTTCTTGACTAAAGTCTGCAGCCCCTAGAGCCTGCAGCTTAGTGCTTCTTGTGGCTGATTGGAACCGTATACCATAATTACACCTGGCTTTGCTTTCTTTCTCCTTAGTAGAAGACTAGACACAAGGCAGATACCGGTATCTTAGACTGATTACTCGAGAGTGCTGCAAATGCAGGAAAATCCCCTCAGTACAGGCATGCCTTGGAGGTATTGTGGGTTTGGTTCCAGACCACTGCAATAAAGCTGATATCACAATAAAGCAAGTCCTATCATTTTTTTTTTTTTTTTGGTTTCCTGGTGCATGTGGAAGCTATGTTTACACTATAGTCTCTTAAGTATGCTGCTGCTGCTGCTGCTAAGTCGCTTCAGTCGTGTCCGACTCTGTGCGACCCCAGAGACGGCAGCCCACCAGGCTCCCCCGTCCCTGGGATTCTCCAGGCAAGAACACTGGAGTGGGTTGCCATTTCCTTCTCCAATGCATGAAAGTGAAAAGTGAAAGTGAAGACGCTCAGTCGTGTCCGGCTCTTAGCAACCCCATGGACTGCAGCCCACCAGGCTCCTCCACCCATGGGATTTTCCAGGCAAGAGTACTGGAGTGGGGTGCCATTGCCTTCTCCCTCTTAAGTATAGCATTGTCTAAAAAATGTATATACCCTAATTTAAAAATGCTTTATCACTAAAAACTGCTAACTATCATCTGAGCATTCTGTGAGTCATAATCTTATTAAGAGTGCAGGGTCTTGTCTCAATGTTGATGGCTGCTGACTGATCACAGAGGTGGTTGCTGGAAGCTGGGGTGGCTGTGGCAATTTCTTAGAATAAGACAACAATGAAGTTTGCCACATTGATTGACTCTTCCTTAAATGAGTGATTTCTCTGTAGCAGACAGTGCTCTTTGATTGCATTTTACCAAAGCAGAACTTCTTTCAAAATTGGAGTCAATTCTCTCAAACCCCGCTGCTGCTTTATCAACTAAGTTTATGTGATATTCTAGATTTTTGTGTCAACAGTCTTTATAGCATCTTTACCAAGAGTAGATTCTATCTCAAGAAGCCACTTTCTTTGCCTATTCATAAAAAGCAACTTCTTAATTCATTCAAGTTTTACCATGAGATTGCAGCAATTTAACCACAGCCTCAGCTTCCACTTTTAATTCTAGTTCTCTTGCAACTTCCACCACATCTACAATTACTTCCCTTGCTGAAGTCTTGAACCTCTCAAAGTCATCCATGAAGTTTGGAATCAGTTTCTTTCAAACTCTTGTTAGTGTTAATATTTTCACCTCTTCCCATGAATCACAAACATTTTAATAGCATCTAGAATGGAGGGTCTTTTTCAGAAGAGGTTCAAATAACTTTGCCCAGATCCAGCAGAGGAATCACTGAGGCAGTTGTAGCCTTATGAAATGTATTTATTCAGTAATAAGACTTGAAAGTTGAAATGATTCCTTGATCTATGGGCTACAGAATGGATGTTGTTGCTAGTAAGCATGAAAAAATCTTTAATCTTGTACATCTCTATTAGAGCTCTTGGGTGGCCAGATGTGCTGTCAGTGAGGAGAAATACTTTGAAAAGATTTTTTTTTTTTTTTCCTGAGCAGTAGGTCTCAAAAAGTGAGCTTAAAATATTTAGTAAACCATACTGTAAACAGATGTGCTATCACCCAGGCTTTATTGTTCCACCGACAGAGCACAGGCAGAGTAGAATTTGTATAATTCTTATGGTTTTAACTAAGTAAGCACTGGCTTCTACTTAAAGTTATCTGCTGCATTAGGCCCTAACAGGAGAGTCAGCCTGCCCTTTGAAGCTTTGAAGCCAAGGCATTGACTTCTCCTCTCTAGCTATGAAAGTCCTGGAGGCATCTTCTTCCAATAGAAGGCTCTTTCATTTTACATTGAAATCTGTTGTTTAGCATGGTCACATTCATTATAATTGTCTTAGCTAGATCTTCTGGTTAACTTGCTGCAGCTTCTACATCAGCAACTGCTGTTATGGAAACAGCTTATTTCCTTAAACATCATGAATCAACTCTTAGCTACAAACTTTTCTTCTTCACCTCTCTCAGCCTTTGTAGAATTAAAAAGTGTTAGAGCCTTGATCTGGATTAGGCTTTGTCTTAAGGTAATGTTGTTGTTGGCTAATCTTCTATGCAGACCACTAAAACTTACCCTGTATCAGAAATAAGGCTGTTTTGCTTTTGTATCGCTTGCGTGTTCACTGAAGTAGCACTTTTAATTTCCTTCACGAACTTTTCCTTTACATTCACAACTTGACTTAACTGTTTGGCACACAAGCTGTAGCTTTCAGACTATCTTGGCTTTCTGTATGCCTTCTTCACTAAGCGTAATCATTCCTAGTGTTTGATTTAAAGTGAGAGACGTGTGACTCTTCCTTTTACTTGGAGGCCATCATGTTTGTGAAGTGGCTTAATTCTTACATCATTGTATCTCAAGGGATAAGAAGGCCAGAGGAGCGGGAGAGAGACACAGGAACAGCCAGTCATTGTAGAACACATACAATATCTCAAGTTAATCATTTTAATGGATGAGGTTCATAGTCTTGAGAACAATTACAGTAGTAACATCGAAGATCATGGATCACAGATCACTATAACAAATATATTATAGTGAAAAAGCTAAAAATATTGCTAGAATTACCAAATGTGACACAAAAATCTGAAGTGAGAAAATACAGTTCTAAAAATGGTGGCAATAGACTTGTTGGAGGCAGTGTTGCCACAAAGCTTCAATTTGCATAAAACACAGTATCTGCAAAGTACAATAAAGTGAAGCATAATAAAATGAGGTCTGCCTGTAGCTAAACCTAATTTTGAGAGATGGTTTCTTGGTAATGCTGAGAGTGGGCTATGAAAAATGCTCTTTCAAAGAAGTGAAGGCCTTTGGGTGATTTTTTTTTTTTTTTGTAGAGCTCAAAAGAGATATGAAATACAGAGTTGTTTAATTTGGAATCTGTGGATTAGCCATAGATTAACAACCATGCGGGTTTCCCTGGTAGCTCAGAGGTAAAGAATGTGCCTGTAATGCAAAAGACGTGGGTTTGATCCCTGGTCCAGGTAGATCCCCTGGAGAAGGAAATGGCAACCCACTCCAGTATTCTTGCCTGGATATTCCCATAGACAGAGGAGCCTGGTGGGCCACGGTCCATGGGGTCGCACAGAGTCAGACACAACTTAGCGAATAAACAACAACAAGCAGTCACATGGGTCGAAGAGGGCAGCTTACCTTCTGAAATCTCTAAGCACGTACAAGCACAGGAGTTTAATCCACCAGATATAAAATAAGTGGGAGGAAAGTGAAATAATACAACCCGTCTGAAGACCCTTGAGCCCAGAAATGTTTCATTAAAGCTCTCAGAAAATAACAACCCCAACAACAACAGATATTTCAATTTAGTCTGTGGGCTAGGGAGATTTGCAGAGCAGTAAGGATAAGCTCACCCAACCATTTTGACTTTCCCCTGGATACTGTTACCCTTGTAAAAACCCAGACCTGGCCACCAGGGAGAAGGCTCACACCACTTCCTTTTTTCCTCTTGCTTTGCAGTTTTGCAATCACCCACCACAAAGGGATATGTGAACTGAACAGCAGCACAGGTAAAGGTGTGAACTGAGGCTGAGGTCGCCCCCAAGCTGGTCATTCAGGCTAGTGGGACAGATTTCTCTGAGACACTGCATTGGCAGCTCATTAACGAGAATTTCTGGTGGTTTGAGTTAAGGTTTATGGTGTAGTCTTCCTCCACACGGCTTTTGTGAGATATTTTACTTCCAAACTAGGAAGATTGCTCACGTCTGATGCTCAAGAGTGTGGCACGTTGAGAAGCTGCAGTAACATCCTGCCGCAGCTATGGGGCGGCCCCTCGGGGTGGCCAGGAAGGGGCGCTGATGACCGCAGGCCCTGAGCTGGGAGGCATGTGAAATTCTGAAATTATTGTTATTGCTTAGTTTTTGTCATTTAGTTGCTAAGCTGTGTTGGACTCTTTGCAGTTCCATGGACTGTGGCCTGCCAGGCTCCTCTGTCCATAGGATTCTTCAGGCAAGAATACTGGAGTGGGTTGCCATTTCCTTCTCCAGGGGATCTTCCTGACCCGGGGATCAAAGCAGCGTCTCCTGCTTTGGCAGGATTCTTTACCATTAAGCCACCTGGGAAGCCTGTTCTGAATGTATTTCCTGCACCAAATTGGCATTAGAGTAAATGTGGTAAATTCTATTGATTCTACTTGGGGATCACAGATCCTGTTTTCCTTTGAATTACTTTCTTTCTTTTTTGCATTTAAATTAGATAACAAATTATCTCTTCCTGTATGGATTTAGCAGATGACTTATTTATATGACACCATATCCCCATTTTTGGAAGAAGCTTTCCCAAACTGATTGACTCAAAGACTCAAGCTGGCCTTTCAGCCTAAAGGATGGGCTTAGAGCAGATACTCACTGCTGACATTTTCTCTGAGGCTGTGTTGTGTTTGTGGTTGTTTGAATCCTCTGAATGTCTGCCTCCTGCAATACATATTTCTTTCTTTCCCCCAGCTTTATTGAGGTATAATTGACTTCAACAAATAAAGTAAATCAAAATTGCATTTCAGATATACATGATGATTTGATGTATGCCTACATTGTGAAATGATTACCACAGCCAATAAGCTTTTGTTTGTTTGTGGTGAGCACACTTAACATCTGCTTACTCTTTTCAGCAAATTTCAAGTATATAATATGCTATTAGTATCTGTGGGCTTCCCCGGTGGCTCAATGGTAAAGGCTCTGCCTGCCAATGCAGGAGACATGGGTTCGATCCCTGAGTCGAGAAGTTCCCTTGAAGAAGGAAATAGCAACCCACTCCAATAATCTTGCCTGGGAAATCCCATGGACAGAGGAGACTAAGGGGCTATAGTCCATGGGGTGGCAAAGAGTCAGACATGACTTAGCAACTAAACAGCAACAAAGTAGACCCTATAGTCATCACGCTGTACATTGGATCCTCAGACCTTATTCATAATGCATATTATTGAGTGCTCCTGCAAGGTAATATCTTGGTGGTGGTGGTGGTGAGTGTGTTGGATGGAATAGGGGAAAGCAGATGACATATAAAATACTTCTGGCCTTGAGGTCCTCAATTAGTAGAAGAGATTGGACATGCCTTCCCAGCTTTCATGCCAGACAGAATCCATTTTGTATGTATATATAGGTAAAGTGCTCTGGGTGATCAGGAAGAGAGAGAATACCGAGGCTGTTGAGGCTAGGAGAAGCTTAGCGTGGAAAGAGATGGCATATATGCCTGGCTTTGAAGGCTGAGCCTGGTTTCTGAAAGAGGCTTTGGGAATGGATATGAACAAGTGAAGTCCAATAAAAGCTCCAAACCCTATAAAACCTAGAAGAATCAGTAATTCTATATAGCCAGAGAAGACGCAATATGAAGTAAGGGGCTAAGAGCATGTATCCCCAGAATCTGACAGCCAGGGTTCCACTTCTGCCTCTGCCCCTCCTGCTCGGTGATTTTGAGCAGATTACTTCACTTCTCTCAGCTGAAGTGTCCCCATTTGTATGGAAACCCTCAGCACTGCTCACATCATCTCCTAGGTCTTGCCCATTCATGACCATCTTGGCTTTAGCTGATGGTAGGTACTCCAGCATCCAGACAATGCCCCTGTTTTCCTCATCGAGTCCC